>NC_090324.1:42517065-42753428 GCF_040869045.1 Eurosta solidaginis
GTTATTGCGATACCATTGAAGGGCATTGCCACCTAGCAATTCGGGCATTGTTTTTGAGAGCAAGTATAAGTTTAGCGGGTAAACTTCGGCTAGTTCTTCCAGTCGTTCAATGAAGGCTAGAGGGTCTCGTCAGCCTTCATATTTTACTGACCACTTTCTTACCTGGTCGATGATGGGTGCGAATATAGCGGTCGGTGCTGAGATGTACGGTTGGATGGTACCGCTATTCCTGATGATAAGTACTGTTGTGGGGATGCTGTGTTCTTGGAATTTGCCTGAGATGTACCGTTGGATGGTACCGCTATTCCTGATGATAAGTATTGTCGTGGGGGTGCTGTGTTTTTGGGAGGTAACGAGAACTGGGTTTGCACTGATGGTCTATCGGCGATGTCCATGGTTCCGCCTCTGTTCGACGGAATCTGTGTATTGGCCTCATTTACCTCACTCGTGTCTGTAGTTTCCTTATAAGCGGCTTCTAGGGATAAAAATTTTGCGTGTAATTCCGAGTCAACATTTGCTTTCGAAGCCAGTGCTGCTATACGCTTTGGGATTTCTCGGGTGGTGCCTGTCTGTTCAATGCCCAATTTTTGTGTGATGGATATAAGCTGCTCCTTTGAAATGTTGTTTAACCACGCGGTGTCAATCTGGTCGGCCATTATCCGGTTAGGTTTCTAGTCACGAATGTTCCTTCTGGCGTTGTAAGATTTGCAGGGTCCCTGCTCGGGCGCCAATTGAAACGAAGCTTTTCCTTTCCCGGTATTCTTCAATAAGTGCTGGGTATACTTGCCGTGTCCAAGTTTCGCTTGCAAGAAATTTGTATTTCGGGGCACTTTGCAAATCGTTTTCATATAAAATTCACTTTATTTCATTAACTTCTTAAACCGTAATATAAAACAGATGTGTATGTATTCTTCACTTCGTTTGATGCTTGCTATATGATTAGTGGTGGGCTAACGGTCCCTCGTGTCCCGTTAGGGCGCCTTGCGGTATGTGTAAGTGTACCTCAGTGACGCCTTGCGTCGGCGTGTTTCTACTACGGTTAGCGACTGCGCTGTCTCTGATGCGACTTATATCGGTGCGTCTGCGTAAGGATAACTCTGGTATGGTTGACGTCGTATGCTTGCGTGACTTTGCTGTGGCCAACGTCGTATGCTTGCGTGACTCTCCTGTGACCAACGCCGTATGTTTGCGTAGGCTATTTCTGCCGAGGCTTACGGCGGTGATGCCCGGATTCGTGATGTTGTGGGCCTTCGCTTAGCAGGGAGCGAGTGTGGTTTAAATGCTGTAGCGCGGTTAAAACCAGCTTACCCACATTCCTCAGCCCACGGCTCTCCCCTATGAAACGCACTGTCTGGCGATGGTTAAAACCGATACGCCTTTCAGATACCCTTCAATTTCTGCTTAGATGACGGTCGCCCTTCGCGTCCCTTTAGACGAAGTCCGTTAGCCTTGTTACAGACACGTTTGACGTTTCACTTATACTGTGGATACCGACGTACTTCTGCCGCGATTGGCGTTTGGCTAAGCGCGGGATCACGATGCGGTGGAGGACGTTTGCTTACGAGGGAGCGAGCGTGGTCTAAATCGTTGTAGAACGGTTAAAACCAGCTTACCCACAATTCTCAGCCCACGACTTTTTCCTATGAAACGCACTGGCTTGCAAAGGTTAAAACCGATATGCCTTCCAGAACGCTTCAGTAGTAACTCCGGTCGCAACCACAACCGCGTGCTGACTCACTGCTGTCTTGTTGTGTTCCCCTTTTCATAACCAATGCTCTCTGCTATTACTAGCTTAGTTCGTTGCGTTGCCGTGGTTACGGTGTTGCTGTGGAGTGTTGCGGCAACTTGTTGCGCTAGTGATGTTTCAGATATTTGTTTGTGTTTCGTGTTGTGTTGGCTATGTTGCTCATCATGTTCTTATGTAGAGTTTTTATTTGTGTTGCGTTGTCTGTGTTACTGATCGTGTGTTGTTGGGCGGTTGTTTTGTGTGGGCAAAATTAATGTTTTATATTTCGTCCTCACATTAGGTGTTGCAACTTTTTGACGAACGATGGTTTAGACCAGACCATTACAGACGAACGAACGTCAAGACAAGGGAACTCCACTCGGTTATCGGAGTCAAATTGGAGTTCAAGTTTGTTCATGCCTCATGAACAAGAGGGGAGGATGACGCCATCTGACACGAACGGTCTCCTCCCGCTTACTTTTTTCTTTTCTTTCTCTTTATCTTTCACAAGTCCCTATATTCTTCACATCTAGGCATGATATCTAAAATTTTGTTTTTGTGACTGTGGGTCGAGGAAGGAGGCAAGAACCGCGCCTCAACATCGACGAGCATCAGCCGGGCTACCACCGTGCCTAACCGCCACCCTTCTCGCCCCGGACCAAGCAGTTACATTACAATTTGACTGCGTTGTATTGATTGCATAATCTACACGAAGGCGTTTTGTTGAACTCTGCGTGATACGCATGGGTTCTATTATTGTTAGATTGGGTCGAGTTCGGATTCACCATTCGTGGTGTAAAACTCGAAATTTGGGGTTTCGCTTTGCCTGGTCTATAGGTACTTAATCTCTCTACTACCTCGTATCTGCTGGTGAGGAATTTATTCATATCTTCCCAAAGTGGGAGTTGTTTTCGGGAGCTGAGGGATTGTTCCCATAGTGAAAGGCTTTCACTTGTCAGCTTGGATGAGCAGAGGTAAACGAGGATCGGGTCCCAGTAGGTTGTCGAGATTACGTGGGTGTTAAGGGTTGACATGCAGTTGTTGATGGTTGCCTGCAGCTTTTGGATTTGTTCTCCGTTCTACGCGAATATTGTGGGCAGATCGAACAGCGTTTTAGCGTCCAGTATCCTTTTGTTTTCCTACATAGATCTGAGCGCTTCCCAGGCAAGCTCGAAATTATCATCGCTCAGTGGGTATTGTTTTACAATAAGACGAGCTTGTCCTTTTTTTTTAGGCGTAGGTGGTATAATTTTTGAGCGGGTGATAATTTAGGGTGGTTGTTATAGACTGCCGTGAACATATCTCCAAAGGATGGCCATTCTTCGTATCCACCATGAAAGACTTCTGTGTTGCATGGTGGTACTACCAGTTGAGTTCGGCTTAGTTATTGGGTGGCCGGGTATTTGTTACTGGTGGGTGCTAGCAGTATTAAAAGTTGTAAGGCTTCCAAAATTTCAGATTTGCATATTTGGTAAGTTTCCATGCATTTAGAAAATTTTTGGTCCACCGAGCCGCTGACATCTGTACAATTATGTGAAAAACCTACTTCTCGATGGGACTCTAGCAGTTTTGCTAATATTTTATAAAGATTTTCTAATTTGAACTTAAGCATACTCTCTAATAAATCGGTAGCTTGGGAGGGTGACCATCTTGAGCAGTAAACCTCTAATTAGTTACCGTCATATATCTATGAATTCCTGCAGGCATTGGTCTGCAGTGGTGTGTTTTTGGGTATCGTTTGTCGATTTTGGCATTATAAATTAATTTGATTTACTAAAAGGGAGCTCTTTTTTAATCTGTGAAAATAAAACAATTTTCCCCAAGTGTTTACTGGGAAAAAACAAATTTTTGTTTTTGAAACCAGCCTAATTTACGCTTGGTTCTTTATACGTATGTCTCATCGCTTCAGAGTACAAGTTGTTTAGGCCACCAACCTAAATATTTCCGACCACCCTAACGCGCGCATTAGTTATTTTATTATTAATACCGGTAACGGCTGACACCGGTCGATTGCTAACTTTGAAGGGGAAAAACGCAGCGAAAGTTAGCTATCGGAAGGTGCCGCGGACTTTTTCGCGGGCTTAACTCCTTCTTCTATTTTTGAACGTTCACGAGCCAGCAGCTAGCCGCAGGTGAGTAATCGAAACCAACCATTTTTTACGCTTTAACAATTTGTATTTGAAGTTTTATTGCAAATAATTATTTCATCTTTTTTGCCTTTAATTAATTCTCTGTTTGAATTCTGTGAATTAATATTGCAAGTAACTATTTTTGTAACTTTGAATTGCCAAGTGCATAGTGAAGTGTGCATTTAAATAATTCTCTCTTTAACCAATACATTTTGTGTTGGAATTAATTAAGCCCCTTCTGTACTCTTGCACAAACTTTGGTTTTTTTTACTTTAACCTTAATGAACCTTTTGAAAATCAATATAATCACATCTTCTTTACACAGTGAATAAATTATTATTGTTTTGATATTAATTCGGTGGTTTATTTCTTTTTATTGCGACGCACATGCCCGACTTCCCCAGGTTCACACTACCCCCCGCAACATTTGGTCCTTACGCGCCGAGAAAATCAAGATTTTGGGAGACAACATAGGTAAATTATCGAAAAGAATCAGCGCTGCTGAAGAATTGAAAATTATTTATCAAGCAAGAGGTTATTATAATCATATTAAATTCAATCATCAAAAATCAGCGAAACAAAACGAACGAGCACACAGACAGCCACAAATCATCACATTATACAGCTAAAACGAATCAAATCATCATACGATATCACATACATTAGCACCACATCTTAAAATCACACAGTAGCCCTTTTAAACACCAAATACATTCCATTAATCAGCACAGGTCATAATATGACATACAGTCTATCAACATCACAACATCAAAAAACTCTTCAACATCACATACAGTCCATCATCACATCAGCACACAACATCACATAAAATCCGTCAATAGCATCATCACATTCATACGAAATCAGTGCACCGATCAACTTTATAAACACAAGGTACGTGGTTGCTTGGTTGCACAAATTTTTTTTTATTTTTTACGCACGGAAGGTACATTCCGTGATAGTTACAAAAAAAGGCAAAGCAAGTGAAATTGTCAGATTTCGTGTTTAATAAGCACACAATGTCTTTTGACTATCGGGTAATTCCACCACCAGTGGTAAGGGTTACAAGACACAGCTCAAGGCAAGACAGTCAATGAATTTTTTTGATTTTTTTCACACACTCATCACTGCACTGTGTTGTACCCCCTTGTCGTCACATACGTTGACAAAAACTTGCTGAAGGAACCTTATTTCACTTAGTTGATAGCCTTAGCTTATCTATCACGGAATTCACTTTATTAATCAGTTTGCGAACTGAAATAATACCAAAAAGCCGAAAAATTAGCATTTCAGTGGGTGGCTAGTGAGTTATCACAATTGCTTACAAACACAATTTACACTGATCGCTGTATATTATATTTTTTCAGCGTTTTTATAATAAATAATTAAAAGTGTAATTTTCTACATTAAGTTGGATAAACAAATTTATTTTCTTATTTATATTGGGAAATCGCGAATACTCATCAGCGTTCACATCACACTTTAGGTATACACATTAAATCCTCGTCAGGATTTGTATCTGTGATTCAAATTTCTAGGTTACGCACATTAAATTCACATAAGGATTTCGATTTGTGTTTCGAATCTCGAGGTTGACACATTAGATCCACAGCGGGATTACATTCTGCGTTTTAAAACCTTTTTTTAGACACGCTAAATTTTTGGAAAATATTTCTATCTATGTCTAACACACCTTAGACTCATTAAATATTTGCAGACGATTTTCTTCTCTGCATTGCACATCACCGTAGACACATTAAATCCTCGTCAGGATATATATCTGTGTTTTAATATCACCTGATACACATTAAACCCTTTTCAGGATTTCTATCTGTGCTGCATATCACTACATACACAATAAATACTCCTCAGGATTTCAATCTGTTTTTTATATCACTTTTAGTTATTTTGGGATGGAGGATACAACACTCACCTGGTGCTGTGGCTGCGGAGATGGCACTGAGGTGGGGGCGATGTCGGCGACAGTTGTAGTGGATGGTTCCTGATGTATTAGCTGTTATGGACTTTGCTGTTGCGGCTGGTGCTTCCGTCACGTTGCTTGAAACATAATGTTATAAGGAAAATTTTGTTTGCTTCCGCGTTTCGTCTTTGTTTGCTTACTTCTTGGTTATGCGCGTAAAATAAATTTACAAAGAAAACACTACCGGGATTCACGTTTGAAACCTTTTTATATGCTTCAATTTATAATTAAGTAGCTGTAGATATTTTTATTTAAGAAGAGTTTTCATGCACATCTGTACAGAAATTTCACTTAACTCACAAATTTTTATGTGGTACAAATGCAATCGAAATTAAGTCCAATCATAATTAAGATATGCAATGAAATGGTTTGCAGACTTATAATACAAAAGGAAACGATTTATTCGCTTTGAGCACAAACGCACAGCAAAAGGCAACTTTTTTAATAAGATTTTCAGATCTCCAAAAACTATTTTTATGAACTAGATATAGATATAGAATTTGCACGAAAAAAAATTTTAGCAAGAAAAACTGTTCTGCATTGGCAAAGATGACAACAAACGATGATAAATTTTCAATACCCAAAAGGTGGTGGTTTTGACAGGTAGCGATCCTGCCGGATGGGATTTTGCCCACATTGCTTTTGTACGTGGCGGTGCGTAAACCGGTTGCGGTGCACCGGATGGTGCGATCTGACACGGTCGGTGGGCGCTGGTTACGCCGGGAACGGGATGTGGGCGCTGCTGCTGCCGGTTGTTGTTGATGAGTGCTGCGTTTTGGTGGTTCGCGGCGGCGCGACTGAGGAGGATGTCGCCCCGGCTGCGAGGATTGGCGACTCCCGGTGTCGCGGTGGAGTAGTGTGTGGTGATAGAGCCCACAGACGTAGCAGCGCTCGCGGGACCTACACATGCTCATGTGATGGGACAATGCTAGGCAATTGGTGCAGTATTTGTGCGCCCTGGCAATTAAGGCGCGTTGTTGGGGTTCCATGGCCGTAAACAGTGGGCAAGTCGAGAGCGCGTGGTGCCGCATACACAAACGGCATCGTCGATAGTCGGCGACGGCATCGGCATTTCGTGGTGTGATCGTTGGCCTTGTCACTTGCGATGCCAAGGAGCGGCGCGGTGTGGGAACCGGGGGCGTGATCCATCTGAGGAAGATAGGATAAAATACGTGTTAGTCACTCATTATGTTGGGAGGAGAGTGTTGGTAGGGGTGAATTTTGCGTTAGGACAGGGGTTGGACTGTATAACGTTCTGGAGATGATACCGAGCCTTGAGGGCCTGATTCAGGTTCAGAGGTCGGTAGAAAACACAATTTGGTGATGGACCTGGTGAGTACGCCATTCTGGGTGCGTATGTCGGCTACTCGAATATGGCCGTCTCTTCCTAGGTGGGTGTCTTCCACGCGTCCTAGGCGCCATTCGGTAGGGGGTAGGTTGTCTTCCTTGATGACGACTAGATCGCCGATTTTAGGGGGAGGCTGAGCGGTTTGCCATCGATAACGCTTGTGTAACTCCATGAGATAGTCATTCTACCAGCGCTTGCTGAATTGGTGATGTAAAACTTTCAACCGTTCCCAACGGTTGATCAAAGAGAGGTGTTCATAGTTCGGTTCGGGGATGGCGAGAAGGGGTGCGCCTCGGAGAAAGTGGCCAGGTGTGAGGGCGGTGAGATCCGCTGGGTACTGAGAAAGCGGGGTGATAGGCCGAGAATTGATTACGGCCTCTATGCGGATTAATAACGTTGAGAATTCTTCAAAGGTGAAGCTGTGTGTTCCGGCGACTTTTTTACGATGGGTTTTAAAGCTTTTGACGGCAGATTCCCATAATCCGCCCATGTGGGTTGCGCCGGTGGGTAAAAATTTCCATTCGATGCCTTGTGGCACGTACTTTTGGACAATATCTGTCGATACTTCGTTGAGAAAGGTGACGAACTCTACATCGGTAGCTTGCTTAGCACCAATGAAGGTTGTGCCGTTGTCGCTTATTATTTGTTTCGGGTACCCTCGACGCCCCACAAACCGGGCGAAGGCAGCGAGAAAAGCCTTACTAGTGAGATCCGAACACAATTCCAGTGGATCGCCTTGGTGGTGAAGCAAACGAAAACGGCCACATAACCTTTTACGAGGGTTGGAGATCGGAGGATCGAAGCTTTGATTTGAAACTGGCCGGCGAAGTCTACGCCAGTAGTAGTGAAGGGGGCGCGAAAGTACATCGTTCGGGGGTAAAGCTGCCATTATTTGGGATTGCGTTTGTCGCTTATGGATGGTGCAGACTTTACAGTGGAAAATACATTTTTTCAGCTGAGGTTTGAGTCGGGGGTATAGAATTCCTGCCTCATAGCTTGTTGCAGGGGGCGGATGTCCGCATGGAGGAAGCTCTCGTGTAGAAACCTTATATAGAGGGAAGTAAATCGAGCCTTTTCGGGGATAATGATGGGATGACACTCACTGTAGGTCATGTCGGCGTTTACTAATCGTCCGTTGGCACGGAGAATCCCATTTGTGTCCAGGAAGGGGTCAAGTGCCAGTAGGGGACTTCGCTTTCCGATTGGTTTTGAATGTTCGAGGGAAGCTCTTTCGGAAGCGAAGAATCTCGACTGAGTCAAGCTCAGCAGATGGATTTACGCGCGCATGACGTCGACGTAAGAGAGGCCGGGATCGTTTGGGGTACGAGTGCCTCCTACATCATTTCTAAGCCGAATTATAAATTTCAAAAAGTACGCTGTTACGCGTAAGGCGCGGGGATAGGAGGAGAATCGTGCTAAGAAGTCTTCTGACTTCAACATGTTGAGCGCTGCATGCAGTGCTTCGACTCGACGAAGTTCGGGGGTGCAATATTTCTGGCCGTTGGTGTTGGCCAGTCCTCGGGAGTTCGGGAAAGCCACTCTGGACCATTCCACCATAGCGATGAGTTAGCGAGATCGTCGGGGCTGCATCCTCTGGTTCCAAGATCCGCGGGGTTGCCTTGTTTCGCACATGGGACAGTTCCAACGAGGTCTATAATATGTGCTGTTCGGTTGGAGACGTATGTTTTCCACGAGTGGGGTGGCTTTTCCAGCCAGGCTAGCACGATTTCCGAATCGGACCACAATATTAATTTTTTTTGACTTAGGCCTAGATGGGGTTGGGCTACTGTGACTAATTTTGCTAATAAGAGCGCTCCGCATAGCTCCAGGCGTGGCAAACTAATAGTTTTGAGAGGAGCCACTTTGCCCTTGGACACTATAAGGTGAGTGTGGACCTGAGTACCGACGGTACTTCTTAGGTACAGGGTTGCGCAATAAGCCTTTTCTGAAGCGTCGCAGAATCCGTGACATGTGATCGGGCGTAAAATTCATCGATCGGGGTATATGGATGACTGAGATAGAGGGAAGATTTTGAGAGAATTGCGCCCATTTGGCTAGACGGATGGGTTTGACCTTCTCGTCCCATTTGGTCCCGTCTAACCACAATTCTTGCATGAGCATCTTCGCTTGGATCATTATGGGCGTCAGCCACCCTGCGGGATCGAAAAGTTTCGCAATGGAGGAGAGGATTTGCCGCTTCTTGGCTGCAGAGGATGCCGGATTTGAGTCGACGGTATATGAGAATGTATCCGTTAGGGCATTCCACTGGATGCCCAGGGTCTTGGCGGTGCTAGTCTTTTCGAACTCGAGAAAGTTTGTTTCCAGCAGATCAGTTTTTGATATTTTTTGGAGGATGTCGGGATGGTTTGCCGTTATCTTTTTTAGGGGAAAGCCGGCTGAATTGAGAGCGTCTATAGTCTCTGTTAGGGATTGCTCGGCTGATTGGAGATCATGACTTCCAGATAAAATATCATCAACATACGTCTCGGATTTTAGTATTGGGGCTGCGCGTGGATGGGAATCAGCTATGTCTTTCGACAGCTCGTGTAGAGTGCGAATAGCCAGGAAAGGCGCGCAATTAACCCCGAAGGTGACCGTTTTTAACTTGTAGTCCTTGATTGGACTGTGTTCGGGAATTCGGAATATTATCCGTTGGTAGTCGCGGTCATCGGGGTGCAAGAGAATTTGGCGGTACATTTTCTCGACGTCGCCATTAAACACATATTTATATGTTCGCCATTTCAGCAGCATAAGTCGGAGATCGGTTTGGAGGGTTGGTCCGGTACATAAAACATCGTTGAGGGAGTGACCCGAACCCGACTTTTTAGAGGCCTTTGTTGTTTTCTTGTCTGGCCTTACGACCGCATGGTGAGGGAGATAGAACGAGCAGTATTTACCCAGGGATTCTATTTCATTGGGACTGCATTCTTTCATGTGGCTTAGGGACAGATATTCTTCGAGTACCTGGTCGTATTGCTGCTTGGGATCGCCCTTTTTTGAGAGGGTACATTCCATGCCATGGAACTGTCGTAGGGCTGCAGTACGGGATTGACCTAGGTCGATATCGTTCGGGAATGTTGATTTAAATGGGAGACGGACCATATATCGACCGTCATGCGAGTGGTGGTGCTTTGATAAAATTCTTCGCACATTTTATCTTCTGGGGTTTCCACTCGCGTTCTGGGTATTTCTTCGATTTCCCAGAATCCCCGTAGCTGTTCAATCAGCTGGACATTCGTAACTTCCCACGCTTGAGAGGAGTGTAATCTGACCTTTTCGGGGGTTTTTCCACTTATTATCCAGCCAAATATTGTGTTTTGGGCCAGCAGTGTGGGCGAGATCTTTTCTATACCATTTAGCATGATCTGAGGGATGAGACCGCTGCCTAACACCAGATCGATTTGGGATGGGTTCTGAGAATTCTGGTCTGCTAGCTTGAGGTGTGACCATTTATGCATTTGGTCGTTATTTAGCGTGAGTGTTGGGAGTTGCCTAGCGAGCCGAGGTAGCACGATTGCCTGGGCCTTTATTTTTACCTTGTGGTCATTTGAGACTAGGGTCAGTGAGCATAACTTGTTGGAGGTTTGTACTACTCCGCCTCCCATGCCCGATATTTCAAAAAGGGAGTGGGTATATGGAAGCCTAGCTTGATTTGAGCTTTTGACGAGATGAAGCTACGTTCTGACCCCTGATCCACTAAGGCTCTGAGCCTGAAGCAGTCCTCTCGGTGTTCTATGGACACTATCGCTGTGAGGATAATGATCTTGCTATCGTTTTCTGCATGCAAAAATTGGATGCGGGCAGCGTTTGAGGTGGTGGGAAGTTCCTCGTTGGGATCTGGGTTGGTAACGTCCTGACTAGTTGCTACTTGAGAAGTTGTTTTCCGAGGACCATTGGTTTTATGAGATACTACGGCGTCGTGGAAGGTGGAGTTGTACCGACCTTGGCAGTAGAGGCACGTTCTTGTGCTTGTGCAATCTTTTAAGAGGTGGGTTTGAGACAGGCAGTTTTCGCACATACTGTTTTCTCTCACGAATTTTTTCCGTTCGGGGATTGCCAGCTTTTTGTAATGCAAACAGCTGTGTAGCGTGTGGGAGGCCTGCTTGCACATTCTGCAGGCGTAGATTTTTTGATGCTCGGCCACATGAGCATTTGTTCGATTTTGCCCGTAGTTGCTGTTCTGCGGGGGGTTGCAGCTTTGGTTTTGGGTCTGAACCTGCCTGAACTGGGGATTGTTCTGACTTGGGGAAGGCCTTGAGAAGTTGGTGGAGGGGGATTATATCGGGGTTTGGCTGGTCGCCATTGGTCCACCCTTTCCACTATCTCGTAGCGAGTAGTCAGAAACTGATCCATTTGGGACCAGTTCGGTAAGTCTCGTCTGGAGCTTAAATATTGCTCCCAAAGCGCAACAGTATTTTCTGGGAGCTTGGACGTTACTAAATAAATTAAAATGGGATCCCAACTCTCTGTCGAGACTTGTTGGGTTGCTAATATCTGGAGGCAGTTGTTTACAGAGGATTTCAATCTTTGGATTTCATCGCTGTTTTCCTATTGAATCGCTTTTAGATTCATGAGAATTTGGATTTGATTGTCGACCAAGACTCTTTTGTTTTCATAACGGAATTTCAGGGCTTCCCACGCCAGAGCAAAGTTGTCATCACTAAGTGGGAATTGCTTTACTATCTGGCCGGCTTTTCCTTGAGTCTTGTACCTGAGGTGGTACAGTTTTTGGGCGCTCGAGAGTTTGGGGTGGTTGATATAAACCGCCGTGAACATGTCACTGAAGGACGGACATTGATCATAACTCCCGTAAAAGACTTCGGTGTCACAGGCGGGTACTTTGAGGTGCATCCCGAAATTTTCTTGGGGAGTGGTAGTTGTAGCGGGGACGGGATTGCTTAGTACCCTTAGCTGGAGCTGAACGCCTATTCTTGCTTTGTGTCTTCATACGCTATAAGGCAGGCGCGGTATTTGTTGAAAGCTGAAGCCTTAAAGTCTTCGGGAAGGTCGTTGTCATCTGATTCTACGACGGCGTCATATGCGCTCTGTACCCTTTCCCAGAACACATCGATATTTTTGTCTTTTATTTTTAGGCATGCCTCGGTGTTATCTTCGATCTGGGTTGTGCCGAACCGAGCGCAGTAATCAGTAAAGAGATCCGTTTCGGATATAAATTTATTTTCGACCACGGTAGCCATTCTGAAGAGGGACTTGCTTAATTTTACTTTAGCAATTTTGGTTATTTTGGAGATTGCCGAGTGTTTATTTATAAGGGAAAACCAAAGGGAGAAGTTTTCCTATTGGTCGAGAGTGTAGTAGGCTTGGACAAGTTAAACTGAATTGGGGGTAGTCTGGGACTAGTTGGGATCTGCCGCCGAATTTGCTGCTGGGTATTTCAAGCAATGCAAATGTAGCTGAATTTTGTGCTGGGTATCGCCAACAATGTAAATGTGGGGATATGTATTTAAATTGTACCACAAGGGACTCAAATATTAAAGGGCAATGAGCTAACTTTGTGCAAGTGTGTGTGGGATTTGCCTCGAAATTTTTTAATGCCCCTCTTTTACGTACAGGTGTATATGGGGGTGAGAATGTATATATATGTATTTTTGGCGGGAAATTATAATTCTGGCGGGAGAAATTTGGATTTGGCGGGAGCCACCAAAATTTATTCGGGGGATATACTTAATAAATGTACGTGTTTGTTTATTGTTGAGAGGCTGGTGTACCGATGTTCCTGCTGTGGCTGCGGAGATGGCACTGAGGTGGGGGCGATGTCGGCGACAGCTGTAGTGGATGGCTCCTGATGTATTAGCTGTTATGGACTTTGCTGTTGCGGCTGGTGCTTCCGTCACGTTGCTTTAAACCTAATGTTATAACCAAAATTTTGTTTGCTTCCGCGTTTCGTCTTTGTTTGCTTACTTCTTGGTTATGCGTGTAAAATAAATTTACAAAGAAAACACTACCGGGATTCACGTTTCAAACCTTTTTATTGGCTTCAATTTCTCATTAAGTAGCTGCAGATGTTGTTATTTAAGAAGGTTTCTCATGCAAATCTGTACAGCAATTTCACTTAACTCACAAATTTTTATGGGCTACGAATGTACTAGAAAGTAAGCTCAATCATAATTAAAATATGCAATCAAATGGTTTGCAGACTTATAATACAAAAGGAAACGTTTTATTCGCTATTGAGCACAAACGCACAGCAAAAGGCAACTTTTTCAATAAGATTTTCAGATCTCCAAAAACTATTTTTACGAACTAGATATAGATATATAATTTGCACGAAAAATAAGTTTAGCAAGAAAAACTGTTCTGCACTGGCAAAGATAACAACAAACGATAATAAATTTTCAATACTCAAAAGGTGGTGGTTTTGACAGGTAGCAATCCTGCCGGATCGCTACTATGTAGTTGCGGCAAATTCCATCTGGTGGATTTGCGCGGTGGAGGCTGCCACACGTCCATGAGGAGACCCAATAGGGAATTTAAAGGTAAATACAATGCATTGATTCTAGGGGATAATTCGATACAATACAATTCAATAATCGAATACAATACAAGATACGGGGTATATATATATAAATTCATGGATATACGTATGTGCAAGGGGGAGATGGGACGGGTGGCAGCCTACGCCGCGTAAACACTTTATACACACTAAATCCTCGTCAGGATTTCTATCTGTGCTTTACATAATTAAATACTCGTGAGGATTTCTATAATTGTTTCATATCACTGGCTACACATTACATTCACGTCAAGATTTACATCTGATTCAAATTTGTGCTTATCGCACTAAATTCACATAAGGATTGCTATCTGTGTTAATACATTCAATCAGATCAGAATTTCAATCCGTGTGTTTTTAAACATTCTACACAATTCAATCTCAGCAGGATTGATAGCTGTACTACTCAAAAAAAAAAAAAAAAAAGCACTTATAGTTTTTGCTGCGGTTGCATATACACCAACGCCACTAAGTCGTTTACCTCCAAGCTCGACACCTTTAAAGAAACAAGATATTCAAATTAATAAAATCAATGGAGACTTATATTAGATTGGCTGATTCCATAGTCGAGTTTGAACAACACTTCAACTCCACCCCGGCCGAATCCCGGAACAACCACACCCTTGCACTACTGCAAGAGGAGCTAAGGGCACTATGGAAGAAGACCAAATTTACATATGAAAGTCTCCTCAGCAATCATGAGCTGTCCAAAGAGGAACTCAGCTCGCTAAGAAGAAAGAATAAAAGTTGCTTTGCATGCTACCTACAATGCATGTCTGCTGTGGCGGTTGAAATCGAAGCTATTACCCCACAGCCAGCAAAAGATGAAGCAAAGAATGAAGACTCTTTCCGCCGGGGACATAAAATGCGGCTTCCGCCCTGCGATACGGATGTATTTAAAGGCGACTACCTTTCCTGGCCGGCCTTTAGAGACATGTTCACGGCAATTTACATTCTAAATACCGATCTGAAAGATGTCGAGATGTATATTATCTGAAACAAAAAACTCAAGGGGAGGCAAAAGAAATAGTGGGCAGGTGCTCGTCAACAAACGAGGGGTTTGCAACCGCCTGGAAAAATCTAAGCGACAGGTACGAAAATAAACGTATCCTCGTCAACGCACAACTAAAAGTTTTATTTAATCTGACGGCAGTCGAGCAGGAGTGTGGAACATCAATTAAAAAATTGCAACGTGAAAACAACAATTGCATTTCTGTGCTGCAATGTCATAATATTGACATCACAAATTGGGATGCAATTATAACGTACTTTTGTTCACCAAAACTCCCCGAATCTACCTTAGCACTTTGGGAGCAGACAGTGGAAAGAAAAACTGATATACCGAAATGGGAGGATATGGACAAATTCCTGTCCAATGGCTTCCAAACATTAGAAACAGTTTCTGACCTCAGGGGTAACAAAACCACAAAAGCGCCCAAAAATTAAAATTCAAGGCAAAATTCAACAAAACTTGGGTTTTACCAAGCCAGCGTACCAAAATCGGCATGTAAGATCTCCAACAGTACGGAGAACAAATTACGAAATTGCCAAAAATTCCGTAGGTTGTCTACGTCAGGGAAAATAGAGTTTGTAGAAAGCAATAGTTATTGTCTTAATTGTCTGCCGGGTGGACACACAGTGACACGCTGCACTAGCCCATTCAATTGCAGCACGTGTCACGCAAGGCACAACACCTTGCTCCACCTACCGCCAGCACAACCAAAGACAACTCCTCAAAGGTGGACTCAAAACGCCACCGACAACACACCTTCAACCTCACAGCAGGCGAGGGCAAGGATGGAGTCTGAAAAAAGACAAGATAATGCTAATAACTTATCTTCGTGTCATGCTAACACCACTAAAGGGGTGTTATTAGGAACAGCACGTGTTAATATACATTATAATGGAGTAAAATTTTCCGCCAGAGCGCTGATAGACTCTGGGTCCGAATGCCCTTTCATAACAGAAAGACTAAAAAAGCGAATAAACCTTCAATCCGAACGTTTGCATGTGCAAGTGTCAGGAATAAATAATACACCATCTGCACAGGTAAAGGAATCATGTGCGATTACTTTAGGTTCGCTTACAGACCCCTTAGTTAACATCGATACAGTGGTCCTAGTCCTGCCTCAATTAACAGGGGACCTTCCGACTTGCCAAGTTAGTGCAACGACTCGGCAAGCGTTCCCTGATCTGATTCTGGCGGATAAGAGGTTCTTCATTAATGAACCAGTCGACCTCATACTTGGAGGCAACATTTATCCCCAGATAATACTAAACGGTATACGGAAGAACGTTCTAAATACGATTCTCGCGCAAGAAACCGTCTTCGGTTGTATTTTAACCGGTCGTGTAGAAGCACCTCACCCAACTAATACACGGGTATCCTTTTTTAACGAAATTAGCCTAGAAAAGCAACTAACCGCTTTCTGGGAACTTGAAAACGTTCCTCAGAAAAGGGCACTTAACGAAGATAATGCCTATTGCGTGGAACATTTCAGAGCTACAACAAAAAAGAAACTCCGGTGGCAAATATATTGTCGCCCTTCCATTTAAACAGGATTTTCCCAACAACGTCTCCTTAGGGCTTAGGAATGAGACGCGCCTAGCCAAGAAACCGGTCCTACAGACAGAGTACAATAGCGTACTAGCGGAATATGAGACATTGGGACATATGTCAAAAGTTCCAAAAATCATACCACTCCACGTGACCGATTGTTACTTCTTACCCCATCATGCAGTTATAAAAGAAGAAAGCACCACGACAAAAGTTCGTCTGGTATTAAACGCTTCGTGTCACACAGCCAATGGTACAAGCCTAAACGACGTACTTTATACAGGCCCAGTATTTCAGGCCGACCTAACGTTTCTACCCCTTCGATGGAGATTCTTTAAATATGTTTTTAATAGTGACATCGAAAAGATGTACCGGCAGATATGGGTTAAGCCAAACCAAACACAATTCCAAGTAATATTTTTTTGCAACAATCCAAGTGACCCCATCAGCGTCTACGAATTAAAGACAGTCACCTTTGGAGTAAATTTTTCTCCTTATCTGGCGAAAAGGACACTGCACCAATTAGCAGACGACGTTGAAACTTCATCACCAATTGCCGCAGATATTTTACGGACAGGTATGTACGTCGATGACGCTCTTCCCGGGGGGCATAGCATAGATTCCACACTCAAAGCTCGCGATGAAATCACAGATGATTTACAGTCCGCAGATTTTTCCCTTCGCAAATGGACGTCAAATTGCTTAAGAATACTGAAGGAAATACCCAAACCTCATCTGCTCAATGAAGACTTTTTGGAATTCGAGGACACGAGTACGGTCAAGACCCTAGGCATTCGGTGGAACGCGCATGCGGATTATTTTTACTTCACCGTAAAACCAATTGAAAATCGGGATATGTTAACGAAAAGGGCAATACTTTCTGCAATCGCTAAACTTTTCGATCCTCTAGGTTTGCTCGTCCCAGTCGTCATTGTTGCCAAACTCATTATGCAAAACATTTGGCTAGAAGGAACTGACTGGGATGAACCAGTGTCGGCAAGAACCCTAGACCGATGGCATAATTTTATGCAGGAGTACCCCGCCATTAGCCGGATTCGTATACCTCGGTGGGTGCACTTATGTAGTGTAAACAGCCAAAATTTAATGCCAAATATTTAAATCAGTCGAATATGCTACCCTGTTACAAAAATAGTCTAAATATTCTTCAACACATAAATATGCATTTGGTAATTGCTGACATAGCCATTCGCACGATTTAATACAGGTGTGTGTACAACACACAACCAAACAAATTTGAATTCTAGCAAATTTGCAAACATTGCATTTCCCACAGAAATCACAGCTCAAAACAGATGTGTAGGTACATATTTTATATCGAGTTGTATGTAGGTATGTAAGTATGTATGCTTAAGGTAGATATGCATGTAAGTATGTATGCTTAAATGTAAATATGTATGTAAGAATATGTTTAGAATAATTTAATATAAATAAGCTTTTTATTGCATTTTAATCTTTTATACTTCACCCTAACCAATGGTATAGAAATGCACGGCTTCTGTGACGCGTTCAAAAAGCCTACCCGGCTACGGTTTACGTGCGAGCTAAGATCAACGATAGGATCTACGTTGGTCTACTCATGGCAAAAACGAGGGTGGCATCAGTAAAAACAATTTCATTACCAAGATTGGAGTTATACGGTGCCGTCTTGCTGGCTGATCGGGTCAAAAACATGACCCGATCGATCAATCACAACTGCAAGGCCTGTACGCTATTCCGCAAACGTTCCCCGATACAACTCATGAGAATTCTCCCTGCGGAACGCACTACCTTTTCTCGGGCATTAACCAACACCGGAGTGGATTTTGCCGGACCGTTTGACATCAAGTCTTACAGCGGACGAGGATGCCGCATGTCTAAGGGTTACGTCTGCCTATTCGTATGCATTGCGACTAAGGCGATCCACTTAGAAGCGACTAGCGACCTCAGCACCACCGCGTTTCTAGCAGCGTTTTAGCCGATTTGTCGCCAGACGAGGATGCCCGAAAAACCTCTATTCCCACAACGGGACGAACTTTTTCGGTGCGTCGAAAGCTCTCCGCTCAGAGTTCAAGGTATTCCTCGTAGATACGCGCTACAAAACCATCTCTAAATATGCCCACCAAACCCTCACATGGCATTTCATACCAACAGCTGCTCCTCATATGCGCGGGCTGTTGGAAGCGGGAGTCAAGAGTTTCAAAACTCATTTCAACAAGATCGCATCGGATTATAAATTTACTCTCGAGGAGTTTAGCACCCTCCTGTGTAGAATTGAATCCTGTCTTAACTCCCGACCCATGAGCCCATCTTCAAATGACCCGTCCAATCTGGAGCCACTTAATCCCGGGCACTTCCTAGTCGGGGCCATCTACTAGCGCCAACCGAGATTGACGCCAGCGAGAATCGCGCATCACTCGTCAATCGATGGGAAAAACTTAAGGCGCTGCATCAAACCATCTGCAAACGGTGGAAAACGGAATATCTCAACGGATTGCAGAAGCGCGTTAAGTCGAAGCATCCACAATCAAACCTTAAACAGTGAGACCTAGTCGTCATTAAGGAGGATAATCTTCCCCCTAAAGAATGGGTCGGATAGCCAACCTTCACTATGGCCCCGATAACCGAGTTCGAGTTGTCGAACTGGATACGGCAAGGTGACAAACCACCAGACCAATCACGAAATTGGTCCTACTACCACCCTACAGTAAGGGTGAGGGAGACTTGTAACTCCCACCCGTTATAAAAACCTGCTTAACCCAGCTCTCGTTCACCCCGAACGAGGCCAAGAACCCGCTTAACCCAGCTCCCGTTCACCTCGAACGAGGCCAACAGAACCTTACAGCAGATGCACTATCTGCCACAGAATACCAATGAATCATCAACTACAACCACACACCAAGCCAGAGTTAATCTATATTCCGAATATTAATTCTTATACATATACAATTTACGAATAGTGACTTATGCTGAGTCAACTTCTACAGGAAACAGTAACTTGGTTCAGTCTCTCGATCAATCGCCAGTGAGGAAGATAAATATCCATCCTTAGCTATATCAGAAGCAACACCAAATATCATACCCCAAATGATTACAAAACGTTCAAATTTAAAGCACTTTGTGGCTTTTCATGAAAGATTAAAATTTAATCATCAAAGGGATTCAAAAATTATTCCAAATAGTGATCGAAAACTGCTTCTCGGTGTTTGACCATCAAAGGTACATATATTTGACTAGTTCGTTTGGTCAATTGTATGATAACTCATTATATAGTCAGAAAGAGTAATCTAATTGCATTTCTATCCAGGGAAATTCAAAGCTCAATTATCTAAATGCTGAGAGGGTAGGCATTCTGAACCATTATTTTCAGTTCTTGAACTAACAATGTTAACGGATTTACGTACAAATACTAAGTACATTGGGAGGAATGTGCTACAATTAAACGGGGGATATGATACCCTTTCTCCAGTCTCAGACCACATTGTTGACGCAAGTGCCAGTGTTCATTCGAGGCATTGGCCAACAACAACAATAGCAACTACCTAAAACCCCTAATACCAATAGGGATCTATACAATAGTCATCACGGGTGCAGACAATCCTAAATCTAAAGGGACTCAGCACCACCATGACCAACACACTCTCCCCTCTCATCCACTGTAACTACCCTAAATGGTGAGCTATCAGCATTGAAAAGACAATAAAATAAAAATTAAATAATATACCGAACATGTCATCTGGTAAGATGTGGTGAGCGATATAATCACTATACATATCAAAAGGGCGGACAATCACCTTCTCTTTAGTGAGCAATCGTATCTAATCATATAACAAGGGCAAGAACACAAAGGCGCCAAATATAAGGCTGATTCAGCGGGGATGCAAAACGGTGTTACATTGGATATAGTTACAAAGCGTTGCACCAGCTTAAATAGCAGTTGCGAGACCATGTGTAGCTATGTCGAGCGTTGTATTGTATGCATATTAACCAGGATAAAAGTCATATCAAATTGAGTTAGCCGTTAGCCAACGTTTCTCACACCGTACCTACAAATTGCCTCTTTCAGCTTTGGAAAATTTGTGTCGAAAATCATTGCTCTGGGTTACATGCATAAAGTTTCGCATTTTGGGAGTCAGAAATTTTTAATTTAATACTCACCCTGAGTCTCCCTGTCCAGGCCATATGCTTGCTGTAATGAGAAATCGGTTCTGTTCTCCATGACAAAAGCCGCACAATCTACAACAGCGCCTTTTCAATTGACGAATTAAATCCGCGCTCAACATCCCACCAACATTGTCAACGGTTATGGGCGTTTTGCCGATATAGCTCAAAGGTGTCGCTGTGCCTCTTTACGTATACAGAACCCGTATGCCAAAGAGTTATCCAAACTTGTAAGAAGAAAAAAACGTTGTATTCGTTATGGTTTTAGCTAATGGATTTTCGCAAACCCTACCTTGTCGAGTGGCTCAATTTGCTGGTAGGCACCATTGAAGCAAGCGTATCGCCAAAAAATTAATGGGTCGGTCGGAGTCAGCACGAGCGATTTTTTCTCTTCGCAACTAATTAGTGCAAGAATGTCGACAAATATCGACCTATTAATTTCTGGATCCACCGAAGGAGCTTCGCTAACTCCACTTTCATGCGACTTCTTCCCGTGTAAGAAGTCATTTACAATGAATCGCTTCCATTTAATTTCCAAAAACTTTTTCTTGCAATACCGTACCTATACATTTGCATTGAACGCATCCCATGTGAGGCGCGATTCTCGCTATTCTATTTTTTGACGTGGTTATGTCGACTTTTCTGTCCGCGAATATCCTTAATTCCTATTTATGTAAAAAGTAAAGAACATTCAATTGTTATAAAAAGTGCTGTAGATAAAATTAATAATCGCGTTATTTAACGTAGAGAAAAAGACCTAAGTTAGCTAACCAGATGAAATTTTCAAAATAAAGCAGACATTGAACACTGGAAAAAGGAAATTTAGGACACAAGGAATGGCATGGTTTGATGAACATCTTTTATGCTCGTAACTGTGTCGCTTAACAAAGCGACAGCATGTGAACGGTGTTTGTCATGTCCACCCTTGATGGCGCATACAACGAGGATGCATTCCTCGCTCTGCCCGTCGGTGTCGAGGCCACACCGCAGTACTTCAACAATTATGAAATATTTTCAAGCAATTACTCTAATGCCCACTCCCGACAACCAAACAACACTCGAGCGTACTGAGATGAAAACAGCGACTCATTTCTCAGAGCAAGCGCCTATCTTAATGTTGAATAATCACGAAGAACCACTGATGCAGCAAACTTCGAACACGACAACAACTACAAATATGATTATAAATAAACTGGTCAACAATTGATCTCCCAATGTAACAGGTGCACCAATACAACAACTACCAATGCAGACACCAACAGTATTGTTTAGCCCCCACCCCAGTTGGAAAGCTCTTGCAACAAATCTTTTGAAAATTGTTTGGAAAGTAGTTCCCACAACATGACACCCAATCCCACGTCTGGAGTCATGCAAGCCGTGCACTCTAAAATACCAATAAATCAATAGTGGTTTGCACTTTTTTATTTTCCATTTGCTGGGGCGGCAATAACCACATGGCCATAACCGAATCGGTATATTGCAAATCCGTCAAACCCTTCAGCAATATTGTATAGGTAATGCCAAGTAAGGTACATGTGGACGCATCCCAGATACATTAGGAAAATACCCTCGTTTACTTCCCTGCCTTGAAATATAGCACACAAAAATAAAAAATTAACGTCTACAATGGGAAACGCGAACGAAACTGAAATAATCATGGCACCAATTGAAATTAATTGACTTACACTTCTCTGTGATTACACCGTAAACTTATTTAGCGTTAGCACAAACTTAGTTCAACTTTAAAAATGCTTTTCTCACATTTGTGCTTATAATTGTTAAATCAAATCAGTTTTTCGTTTTTTATCATATTTTTATTCGGCAACGTTAAGGGTTGCCAAGCAAGTGTACATATACATGCTCCAATGCTTATATGGCCGTCATAGCGGAAATGTACTGTGTCGCGCTTCTGACCACCTTCAACCATACCTGGAACGTTGCCTCTCCACAGACCAATACCATGTTCGCCTCGGGTACATCATCATCGAACAACAATCGCATTGCTATGTCCCATGTACCAACTACTACACAAACAATTACTCACCGTCAAGTCAAACCTCAAGCGGAACAAGGAACCTCCTATAGCAGACAGGCGTGTCTTAATTCGTGTGCTTAATTTGGCCGCCAATATAGCTACAAAAAGAGATTCCCATTAAGTCTGCACCACTGCAGCATTCGACTAAACGCATATGCGATTTCTTTGCCCTCTCTTTGTGTAATTTTTGCATATTGGATTATATTAATTTGCGTTAGTGCACGTTTATTAAACGGGCAAATAAACAATTCCATAATGAATCTTCGACGTCCACACGATGGCGATGAAGTTTACGATTGACCTTCTTCATCGCAATCGTAAACGTGGACGAGCGTCAGAGAATCAAGAAATTGAGGATCGTTTAGAGCCATTGATTTTGCGTGTTTGCGAGCGAGCACCTCTTCTGTGGAATCCAATTTTGAAGGCTTGGTGTCTGCACTGTAGGCAGATTTGGGTACATTTCGTTTGAAAATTTTACGAATACTCTCGGATTGTATTATAAAGATGCCTAGAACTGTACCATCATTAGTTGGTTTATTAAATGCCAAGAGTTACAAATTTGGCGGAGAGTTCGTTGCTCATACGATGAAGACAAATGATTCATCCACTGGATATCTGAAAAGAAACAAAAGAAATAATTATAGAAATTTATCGTACCGCAAGTAATATACATACCCATCACACGTTTTTCTTCATAGTGAAAATTCATTCAAAATGTCTGTATACTCAATTCCATGAATGAATGACATTTTAATTAACGAAACAAGGTTACCACTCGATGACATTTGCTCTTTTCGGTTCTTACGCAGTAAGCTCATTTCGCGCGATCCAAAGGGGATCATAACTAGGATCCGTGAGATCCAACACACCCGAGTGTTAACACGCGAACCAAAATCAGAATACATATATATAAACGCGAAAATATAGACCGAAATAAAAAGGCGCGCTATGGTTTGTTTATCATGGGTTTCCTTTTATCACACAAAAAAAAAAAAAACATGAAAAAATAAACAGAATAGTTATTTTCCGTAAATCACTTTCCATTATTATTTTCATTTGAAAAAGTTAAGCTTTCTTCTAAACTCCAACTTAGCTTTAGACTGTCTCTTACACTATAAATAAATACCTTCCAATTATATAAGACCGCGCAATTTTCAAACCTTTTCAAGTTTTTTATTAGATTAAACTTAACTGTGGGGAAACTAATTGGAGATTACAATACAATTTTTAAGATTAATAAAATAATTAAAGGAAAGTTCAGAAATTTTTATGAAATATTAATTCAACAATATAAATTTTATGAAAAAAAACCGACAAAAAAAAACAAAAATGAAAATTTTCAGAAGTAGTTTTCAGAGTTCAGATCGCGTCAGAACTCAAACGTGGATTTCCTCAAACACTTTCGCGACATCACGATTAGGTATCGTTACGCTGCCCAAATGTGCAGCACCGCACAGCTGTCTCATTCCAATACGTGGAAGAGATGACAACTGGCAGTTTCACAAATTACCACACTCGATAATGTAGGCTATCCCCGCCAGGGTTGTTTTGATATCAACAAACACACCACAATTTGTGATTCTCACCCCAAAATTGCCAAAATCAACACAAATAGTGTTCCAGGTAGGCGAATGAGGAACAACACTTTTACGCCTGTAGCACATTAATTTTCACGACGTCGCTTAAACGTCAATCTTATTCACCAGCTCTGAATTACATAGAGCATTGACAATACGCGGGTTTACCGTGATATAGCGTATATAACCGCGTATTGCCTACATTATGCAACCTCCAAAAAATATAGTTGGTCTTTAGTCTATTTTCAATAATTTTTATTTTTCACTGTTTTTGATTGTTTTCAATATCAAAACTTTCACTCTGTTGAGGATATTCAACAAAATAGAATATACATTTAGGCGTTCTATTTAAATAAAGGTTTTTTATAAAAGTTTAATAGTGGTTTCAACCACTACATGCATATCATAATCTCTGCCGCATAATATAATAAGATTATGCATTCCACATGAACGCCTTATTCCGAGTACGCACCAATATGTCAGCCAGAATATACCCCTGGTCTCCGTCCATTAGCCACCCAACCAACCTATGCAGCGATATTACTAAAAGCTCTAAACGCTACCACTTCCAGACTTGCCTGGATTTGCAATCAAACGCTCCAAAACCTAGGCACGCCCCAATGCGTTTTTAGCACGGTCATACTCTGTTCAGTGTGTCTCGTGTAAGGGATGGTTGCATCGGACAGATTATGCACTTCAGAATTCCGCAGTTAAACTGTAATTGACTAACTGGGAAGATTAAGGAGATACTCGATTTCATGAAGCGGCACAACATCCGCATTGCTGCGATTCAAGAGACTAAACTCACAGCAAAATCTGCATTGCAGACCTGCTCTGGGTATAATTTCCAAAGAAAAGACCGCGAGAGCGGAAATGGAGGCGGCCTCGCGTTTATCATACACCACTCTGTGCAATATTATATATTTGATCCTGGCATCGACCGCAGGGACAATGTCTTAGAACGTCAAGCCCTATCTGTCCGGTCAGGCGATGCAAACCTAGAAATCATCAACATCTACATCCCTCCTGCCGCCTGTTGCCCCAGTAGATTCCGCCCTAATATCACAACCTTACTCACTGGCAACAATCGCATTATCTTAGGCGATTTCAATACCCATCATGATCTATGGCATTCAAACTTGCGAGCGGACAGTAGGGTGTGATGTTGGCGGATCAAATAGAAGAAACGACGTTCTACGCAATAAACGGAGACGCCCCCGCACGTATGGTAGGAAGCTGTCACAGTTCGCCAGATATCTCAATCATGAGCGCAGAACTCGTAAACTGCGTCAACTGGCAGCCGATGGTAACATTGGCATCCGACCACCTGCCCATACTTATTTCGCTCGAGCGTACCGCCGATTTCATCGTAACCGAAAAACGCACTTTCATGAACTTCAAAGAAGGAAAGTGAGAAGAATATAAATCTTTTACAGACAACCGCTTTGCTGTCCTCCCTATCCCGACTGATGCCCGCCAAGGGGAGCGTGCCTTCCGTAAGGTCATTGAATCCGCCTCGGCACGTTTCATTCCCGCCGGGAGAATTCCCGAAATCCGGCTCCACTTCCCGGCGGAGGCCGCAAACTTAGCGAGAGAACGTGACCTTATAAGACAGATTGATCCAGGCGACCCTCAAATAAGGGATATAAACCAACGCATCAGATTGCTTGTGGACGAACACAAGCGGGCGAAATGGGAGGAGCACCTAAGAAGTTGTAACCTCTCTACCGGTGTGGGTAAACTTTGGTCCACCGTAAAGTCCCTATCGAATCCGACTAAGCACAAAGACAAAGTTTCCATCGCCTTTGGCGACAAAGTGCTGTCGGATGCGAAAAAATGCGCGAGCGCTTTCTGCGGACAATATATAATGCATCCTGCGGTCGAAAAAGATAGACGCAGAGCCAAGAGACACGCACATAAACACAAATTCAGCGCGTCACCAATCACCATCACCGCTAAAGAGGTTGAGGACGCCATTGGTCGCGCTAAACCATCCAAAGCAGTGGGCCCAGACGGCATAGCCATGCCGATGCTTAAAAGCCTAGGAAAAGAGGGTTTCAAATATTTAGCGCATGTATTCAACCTGTCTCTTTCCACCTTTGTCATTCCCGAAAAATGGAAAATGGCCAAGGTGGTTCCGCTGCTAAAGCCTGGGAAACCAGCTAACATAGGTGAGTCGTATCGTCCGACATCTCTCCTATCGCCCGTAGCAAAGACGCTTGAAGCCAATTTGCTCCCTTTTTTCCAAGCAAATTTGCAGCTAGCCTCTCATCAGCATGGCTTCAGAAAACTCCATAGCACTACCTCCGCGCTAAATGCCATTAGCACCCAGATAAATCGCGGTTTAAATCAATAACCCCACCATAGAACAGTACTCGTAGCGCTAGACCTATCAAAAGCTTTTGATACGGTCAACCATGTCTCGTTACTGCAAGACCTGGAAGGGTCTACCCTTCCCCCATATCTTAAAAGGTGGATCGCAAATTATCTGGGTGGTCGGCAGGCTTCGGTGCAATTTAGAAACGAAACATCAAAACCAAGGGGAATTAAACAAGGGTGCCACGGGGTGGTGTCCTATCCCCACTTTTGTTTAATTTCTACATATCTAAGCCACCTTCACCACCGGAAGGAGTCACAATAGTTTCCTACGCCGATGACTGCACAATAATGGCCACAGGCCCATGCCCAAAGATCGATGAGCTTTGTAATAAAATAAACGGCTACCTCCCTGATCTCTCCAGTTTTTTCGCCTCGCGAAACCTGGCATTATCACCGACTAAATCTTCCGCGACGACCACCGTGGTGTGATGGTAGCGTGCTCCGCCTACCACACCGGATGACCTGGGTTCAAACCACGGGAAAAGCAACATCAAAAATTTTAGAAATAAGGGTTTTCAATTAGAAGAAAATTTTTCTAAGCGGGGTCGCCCCTCGGCAGTGTCTGGCAAGCGCTCCGGGTGTATTTCTGCCATGAAAAGCTCTTATTGAAAACTCATCTGCCTTGCAGATGCCGTTCGGAGTCTGCATAAAATCATTTAGAACCCGCCCGGCCAATTTGTAGGGAAAATCAAGAGAAGCACGACGCAAATTGGAAGAGAAGCTCGGCCTTAGATCTCTTCGGAGGTTATCGCGCCTTACATTTATTTCAAGCGCCAATTAAGTAAGTAAGTAAATCTTCCGCGACCTTATTTACAACATGGACGTCCCAAATGTCGACCATTTTGAACATCCACGCATTACGCTACCGACTGTCCTACACCCCAAAATCTTCGGTGTGACGTTTGATCGGGATCTACATTTTGGTGAGCACGCAGCCGCAATTGCTCCGAGAATTCAGAGCCTTAACAAAATCCCCAAATACCTCGCTGTCAGTACCTGGGGAAAAGATAAAGAAACGCTCATGACTACATATAAAGCAATTAGCCAGCCGATTACGTGCTACGCGTCACCCATATGGTCGCCAAGCCCAAAAATTACCCACTGGAAGAAGCTACAGGCCTGCCAAAATACTGCTCTCAGAATTGCCACGGGTTGTATTCTTATGTCCCCAGAACATCATCTGCATAATAAGGCGAGAAAACTCCCATTCAGGGAGAGAAATGAGATGCTGACCAAAGAGTTTCTGTTGAATACCCAGAAACCTGAGCATCCCAACAGACATCTGGTTGATGAACCAGCACCGTCTAGGGGCTTAAGGAGTCATATCTGTAAGCATTTTGAGGAAATACGGCACCTGAAAACCAGCCGTATGAAGCGAAAAAACACGCAGGTCCTTGGTGAACTCCATAAACAGGCGTCGGACCTTTTCAAAGCCAGAACGACGACGACACTGCGAGCTCGGATGGGGTACTCTCCATCCACGTCACAGAGCGTGATAAAATTATGGGCCCATCAAGTCGATGAAGAAGAAGAAGAAGAGAGGCTAACCAATGCTACAAAGGTAGCCCAATCTGGTAGCTTAGAGACGCCGCGATTCCGGCCCCACTACGCCACGAGAGACCCGATCTCTGCTTGCCGATGCACGGCGCTTTCGCGCGCTTACAAGAAGGGAACGGAGCGGAGACACGTCCTTTCCGCCCATCGCACCGATCTACTGGTATACAGCGTGACGACGCGGAACCGGGTCCGTCCCGCTCGTCACGACAGTTCGCTGGGAGAACGGCCGCTAATTAGATGCGCAACAACTATAGAGCTCTCGGGCGGCAACAACAAACACCCAAAGTCTTCATCAAGACACAAACACCCAAAATTTAGTGGCACCATTTATAATGCGAGCACTGATCGCCATCGCGCCGACAGCAATAGTCCGAATTGATGCAGGAGCCCTTTTACACCTGGTTCGCGCCCTGTTAGATGCCTGCGCCCCCACTAGCATTATCGATGCCAATCTAGCCAAGGATCTACGCCTGGAGCGCAACAATACCGCACGTCTTTCGAGGTGCACCGTCATCCTTAGAGGGAAGTATGGGTTAGCAAGAAGGATCACCACCCAAGCCACCGTAATGGCGAACTATGCCAGCTAAAGCCAACGGCAAGTATGGCCCCGTCGGTAGCGGCCCCATTCTAGCTCATGAAGCTGGCAGATATAACGTTTTACCGATCGTCGTCAGTGTTGCTCGCTTTGGGCGGCGACGTCTACGCCAGTATTATGGTCGGCGGCACACCCGCGACGACTGTCGGCGGGCTTCTCACCCAAGCCACAATTTTCGGCCTCGTTGTGTCTGGAGCCCACCCACTATAAAAAAACTTTAGGTATACCACAAGGTGTATTTTAAACCAAGCAACCCCACGTACTTAAATACTAACCTTTTCTTTTATTCACAGCTCCGTCCAGAGAGGCTGCATTATTGAAAGCACGGATGTTCACCGGAGATCATACTTACCATACAACCATACATACATATCATATTTTTAATTTATTTACTTTATCCTGCCTTGGGAAGGTTGCTGGCGCACTCATCGAGTTTCAAGTTGCTCGCCACAAGGGGGCCGAAATGTTACTTATTTTATTATTAATACCGGAAACGGCTAAAACCAGTCCAGAGCTAACTTTGAAGGGGAAAAACTCTACGAAAGTTAGCTATCGGCAGGTGCCGTGGAATTTTTCGCGGGCTTGACTCAAGCAGCAGTCAAAGCTATGTGAATAAAGATGGAGATTAGTTGTTGATTATAGACATGTCAATTAAAAGCTAGCAGTGGATAAATCCCCACTCCCAAGAATTGATGATATTTTAGATCAACTTGGAAGAGCAAAATATTTTTCATGCATATTCCTTATATCAGCCTTTCATCAAATAGAATTACACCCAGATTCTAGGGATATAACCTCATTCACAGCTGAAAATGGCACACATGGATTTAAAAGATTACCTTATGGATTTAAAGTAGCACCTAATTCATTCCAAAGAATGGTGACATTAGCGTTCGCAGGCCTCAAACCTTCCTAAGGATTTCTCTACATGGATGATTTGGTTGTATTAGGTGGCACTGAAAAACATATGTTAAAAAACCTAAGAGACGTGTTCTCCACCTGTAGGAAATACAAATATGAGTGGGTTTTGTCTAATGCTGGGGTAATGCTCAGTCAATCCAGAGTCGAGTAAAGGTCCCACAAAGTCCTACTGAATAAATACACAATATTTACGGGTTTCGAACACACGCACACACGGCTGGAGATATTAGGCAGCAGCAGCTTTCCGTCGCAACATAGCGAGGGGCGGAGTGGCGGCTAACGGTCGTTGGAGTAGACGAGGTTCGGTAGGACGGTTGAACGGTCGGGTAACGACCGGATTGGTACGGCGGTACGGAAGCAGCGGCGGAATAGAAGCAGCGGTTTAACGGCGGTAGGATGGCGGACGGGCAACGGTTGTCGCAGCGGCAGGAAGGAAGTATCGGCTTAACGGCGGTAGGATGGCGAACGGCCAGTGGTTGGTGTGGCAGCGGAGGTACCAGCAAGGCGGGATGGGTACGGCGGTAGTATGGCGGACGGCCAACGGTCGCCGTAGCAGCGGCGGCATGAAATCAGCGGCGACACCAGAGGGGCGACGATGCGACGGCAGCGGTGGTGGGCTACGGAATGCGTACCATGGCCGTGGTGATAAGGGAAGTAGGGTAGCGATGGTGATTACCTGGACCGGCTGCTCGTTCCGGGCGGAGTCGGTTGACGGCATTGGATTGATCTGTAGTCTTCGGCAGGATCGGTAGTCCGCGGGGTCGTTCACCTGGGGAAGAGACTGTGAGGACTCGTTAGTGCCGGCTTCACCGCTGGACACCCCCGCCGCCCTACTTCCACGCTAGATAGAAGGTGCTTAAGGGGGGCGGGGCTGTACCAGCTGGGACACGGCGGATCGATCTGTGGGCGGAGGGGAGCTGCACCTTAACGGCGCAGCGGTAGCCCCTTATGAGCACGTAACGGTCCACGGCCGAAACCAGAGATGAGGGGGAGGGGTGATATAGTAATTAAGGCGTCGGGCCGCTCAACACCCAGGGGGCGACGGGTGGCAATGGCACAAAGGCATCCGCCCCGCTCGTCCTTACCTGGGTGAAGGGTGACCCGCGAAGCAACGCGAAGCACTTTATTTATTATTTTTTTCTTTTCTCTCAAAAATATAAAGAGTCATTCCACTTATATCTACAAGAGTTTATGTTTTTAATTCATTTGTATAACGTAAGAATATTTACATTTCATTGTTCTTAAAACTAACAGAGTATATTTCATAAAATTAATTATAATACATAATATTCTTCTTCTTCGTTTCCATCTTCCTCGGGTTGTGATTTAATCATGGCTATCAGGTATTCCGTAAAATGTGGGCCGAAAAAAAAAATGGTCCCTTTGCGTTTTTTCTCGGTTGGCTGGCCACTGGTACTCCTCCCTCCGTGTGCACCCTCTCTGACGTCGTTTTATTTCGCCGAAGTTTATGCCTGCTGCAGATGCTCTTGTACACTCTTTGCTGACTATATTTACTGCAAGTGCCATTTGTGCAATCTCCTAATCCCATGCGCGGTGGTCGCTCAGGAACGGTTCTAACGCTTTTGCGCCGAACTGCTTCCCATAGCCGGTGAGGAAGGTTTTCGGACAACCAAGTCGGTATATGGCCTTTTCTTGTAGCGCTTTGAGCACGCTCGCCGTTTCTGCTTGGCGCGCTGGGATTAACTCCACCCACTTGTAGAATTTGTAGATCATGCCGAGGAGGTAATGCTTGGAATGTGGTAGTGGTAGCATGAAGTCGGCGGTTACAATTTCCCATGGCTGCCGATATTGCATGTTTGCCAATAATCTCACCGAGCTTTTCTCTGTCACTTTTTATTTTGTAAAATATATCTAGTTCTGTGTTTTGTAACGGGCGGCGGGAGAGTGCTTTTCGGTACTCTTTATTGAAGATGTGTTTTTGTATAGCCGGGTTACGTGGGTAGAAGCGTTGCTTCAGCGGTCAGTTCTGTTTACGGATAGTCGAATGTTCGGCTGCGGTAATTGGGCTAACGGTTTTGCTCAATCGCTTCTTGTGGTGCTCCGGATTTTGAGCATTGTTCACGTGTTTCCGGCCTGCCATTGCACATAGTGTGTCTAGCTCGGCTTTTCCCCTTTCCGTAAATTGTCCATTCCTAAGATCATCCGTTCTGCCAGGTTCGGGATGACGGGCTTCATTGCGTTATTCGTTCGTCCTTGGTACGTAATCCTTGGTGGGTAGGAATTCGAACTATAGACACACGTCTGGTCTGCCAATTGGACGCTCCGCCTGGGAAGATGTGGTTTGATGTTGTTTCTCTCCAGGTGGCTTCGTATTGACTTATCGACGTATGATAGGGTGGCGCCGGTGTCCACTAGCGCGCGCACGCTCATGCCGTCGATGTTTATCGGTATGCAGAAATGGTCATCTACTTGCATTTCGCGCAGCGGGCTCGCAGCTTGGTGGTTCCATTGGCTTCTGTGGCGGAACAAACAATGCTTGGCGGCTTCCTCTCACATAGTTTGACGGCATCCTGGTTGTGTTGTTGCCGGTGGATTGGTTGGTCGAAGAGCATGGGCAGTCCCTGGAGAGGATGTTGTCTTGTCCACACCTGGAGCAGAACATACTTCAGCGGCCCCTGCATTGAAAGCGGCGGTGTCCGCATTCCTTGCAGCGCCAGCAGCATTCCCTGCTATCATACTCCGTTTGAAGATGATACAGGCTGTGGATCGCTACTTTGCCCTATTTCGCTTCCTCGCTTTTTAGCAGCTCATATTCCTCTGTTATTTCCAGGAGCTCATCGATCGTTTTAAACTCGCTGCGCTTGACTAAGAGGCGGTATTCAACGCGTAGGCCATCATATATTAGCTCGAGGTGGTTTTCCTTGCCCATTGTTGGATGCTGGCGGATCAGCGTTTCCTATGCGAGGACGTAGTCCTTGGCTTTTTCTCGGCCTTGTTGACTGCATTTTCGGATGGCCTCTTCCAAATGTTGAAGATGACGCTTAGGCAGGAAAAAATGTTTCACCTCCCTTCGAAAATCGTTCCAGTGGTTGATTTGTTGTTTACGGAGGCGGTACCATTGGAGTGCTTTGCCACGTAAAAGTTCCTGCAGCGTTAGGAGGAGCCGGTCGATGGGGATGCGGTAACATTCGGCGAGCTCCTCTACCCTCTCCAGAAATTCGTGAAGCGACTCCTCTCCAGAAAAATGCAGATCCCAGTGGCGGACGGTATACATTAGGTCACTGGTGCTCATTTCGTCTCGTTTCGGTGGTGCGCGTTCTCTTTCATGCGCATGTGGTAGGGGACTGTGAATCGGGATGGTGGGGATTGACTTGGTCGGTAGTGTGGGGGAGATGTTTAATGTCGGTGTTGGTAGTATAATTGGTTTTCCTTCGTCCTCTTCTACTTCCTTCTCCATCTTCTTCAGTAGGTCTTCGCTTGATTTCCTCGCGCATTTTGTTTGTACGTACGTGCTCAGTGCGCGGCGCAGATCGGTTACGGTTTGGTCCTCCACGTGAATCGTATGTTTCTTGCACTCCTCTATCAGCCTTTCCCGTTTCAGTAAGAATATCCAATTGAGCGAGTCGGTATTAAGCATCGTAACTTCGGGGGCCGGTTTGTTTGTTGTTTCTGATGGTGTGTTCGTCGAAACCGCCCCGGCAGTGTTGGTGGTTGTTGTATTTGTTTTTCCACGGTCATCTTCGGAGGAGGGTCCCTGCTCGGGTGCCATTTATGAGGTGGGTTTTGTCTAAGGCTGGGGTAACGCTCAGTCAATCCAGAGTCGAGTAAAGGTCCCAGAAACCCCTACTGAAAAAATACACAATATTTACTTGTTACGAATACACGCACATACGGCTGGAGATATTAGGCGGGCAGCAGCTTTCCGTCGCAAGATGGCGAGGGGCGGAGCGGCGGCTAACCGTCGTTGGAGTAGAGGAGGTTCGGTAGGACGGTTGAACGGTCGGGTAACGGCCGGATTGGTACGTCGGTACGGAAGCAGCGGCGGGATAGAAGCAGCGGCTTAACGGCGGTAGGATGGCGGACGGCTAATGGGCGTCGTAGCAGCGGCGGGACGGAGCCAGCGGCTTAACGGCGGTAGGATGGCGGACGGCCAAGGGTCGTTGTAGCAGCGGCAGGAAGGAAGCAGCGGCTTAACGGCGGTAAGATGGCGAACGGTCAGTGGTTGGTGTGGCAGCAGCGGCACAAGCAAGGCGGGATGGGGACGGTGGTAGTATGGCGGACGGCCGACGATCGGCGTAGCACCGTCGGGATGGAAGCAGCGGCGACCCCAGAGGGGCGACGATGCGACGGCAGCGGCGGTGGGATTCTGAGCGCGTACCAGGGCCGTGGTGATAAGGGAAGTAGGCTAGCGATGGTGTTTACCGTGACAGCGGCGGCTGGTTCCGGGCGGGGTCGGTTGACGGTATCGGATTGATCTGTAGTCTTCGGCAGGATCGGTAGTCCGCGGGGTCGGTCACCTGGGGAAGAGGCTGTGAGGACTCGTTAGTGCCGGCTTCACCGCTGGACACCCCCGCCGCCCACTTGCACGCTAGATAGAAGGTGCTTAGGGGGAGGGAGGCGGGGCTGTACCAGCTGGGACAAGGCGGATCGATCCGTGGGCGGAGGGGAAGTGCACCTTAACGGCACAGCGGTAGCCCCTTATGCGCACGCATTGGTCCACGGCCGAAGCCAGAGCTGAGGGGGAGGGGTGATATAGTCATTAAGGCGTCGGGCCGCGCAACACCCAGAGGGCGACGGGTGGCAATAGCACAAAGGCATCCGCCCCGCTCGTCGTTAACTGGGTGACCCGCGCCATGACAGCGCCCCTTCCACTCAGCTAGCTAGCAGGAGGGAAAAGTATGTCTTTAAAACACAACCACTCCCGCTGGCTCACCTGTGAGGACTGAATTGATAAAATGCAAATTCGCTGTTTATATGGGGGTACCGCAAACTGGTTGAGAATCCAATACACCATTATTGTGATTTTCTTGTGTGGACGGAACACACCATTGATTTGCTATCAGTCGTTGGTAGCGTGTGGTTATTTACTATAGTGGTTGTTGGCTATGCTATAGAAAAAATAAGTGCAGGGAGGTTCAGGTTTAAGTGAATCAGGAATTAGGGGGGGAGGGGGGGTGTTATTGTAACGCTAGGTTACACAACCTAAAATTACATCCAGATAAATGCCTATTTTTTCATCCAGGAAGTAACTTACTTAGGACATAAATGCACAAGCAAGGGAATATTACCCGACCCAAGCAAATTTGAAACAGTTCAAAATTACCCAAAACCAAAAACAGCAGATGAAGTTAAAAGGTTCGTAGCGTTCTGCAACTATTAGAGAAGATTTGTACGGAACTTCGCATAATACTCAAGAAAACTAACTGGGCTTTGCAAAAAGAGCGTTTCCTTCGAGTGGACGGAAGAATGTCAAAAAGCGGACGTGCGGAGTGGACGGAAGAATGTCCTAAAGGAAGCATTAATCAGTCCAAAACTTTTGCAATACCCAGACTTCAATAAAATATTCTGCATAACAACAGACGCTAGTGGGTATGCTTGCGGAGCAGTCCTTAGCCAAGAACATGACGGCAAACAAATATCAATTGCTTACGCTTCTAGCTTTTTCACAAAAGGTGAAATTTACAAAGCTACAATAGAGAAAGAATTAGCAGCAATCCATTTGGCCATAACCTTCTTCAGACCATATGTTTATGGCAGAAAATTCCTTACTAAAACAAAACACCCCCTTTTAACATACATTTTCTCGATGAAGAGCCCTTCATCTAAGAAACACGAGTAGAAGTCGATTAAGAAGAGTATGATTTTGAAGTGGAAAATAAAACCACGTCGCGGACGCATTAACATAACAAACTTAAAAGAAATGTCAGTGGAAGCATGCAAAATAAGGAAATTCAAAACTAGATCAACAGGTAAAAATATTAAAAATAATGTTAAAATTGAAGAAAATCACACAGAGAATCGCAAAATATATGAAGCGTTAAATAAATTTTAAGTAAAAAGACATATCAGGCTCGTTTTCGATCCCTCGAAATTATATCCCAAAAAGGGAACGAAAATTGGTAGCACTATAAATACAAGCAACCTAATTGTTGATGATAAAATTGATTTAGGACAATTCTTTATCAGGCTTGTAAAAGAAGCCGCCAATTTAGAACTTGTACAAATACAGTTGTCACTAGGGGGCAAATTGTTTAAAAGTAATTATACTGCAGTATTAAAATTTACAAATGAAGATACCAAGTTAACAATAGCACAGAAATTATATATGTGACAAGTTCCGGGGGAATTAAAGAAATTTTGCACAAATATCATCACGATCCTATTAGTGGTGGCCACCCAGGAAAAAATCGCAGGATAAAGAAAGTCAAGCAAAAAAAATATCTGGAAAAACATGAGAGGTGACATAAAGAAATACCTAAATAACTACATCCACTGCAAAACGAATAAAGTTAATAAGCATATAAAAAACCAATAACAATAAAGGAGACACCTCCGAAGGCTTTTGATATTGTACAAATCGATACGGTCGGACCAAAATCGATAAATGGAAACGAATATGAAGTTACCATTATATGCGATCTAACCAAATACTTGGGAGCAATCCCAGTCCCGGGCAAACATGCGATAACAGTTGCTAAAGCTGTATTCGAGCATTTAATTTTGACTTATGGTTGCCTGCAAACAATCGTAACAGACATGGGAACCAAATAAAAAAATTGCTTATTCGAAGAACTGTGGAAACTGCTAAAAATTGAGCATAAAACCTCAACACCATACCATCATCAAACTTTGGGCACTGTAGAGCGTAGCCACAGAAAGTTTAGTGAATATTTACGTTCATACATATCCAGTGACAAAAATGATTGGGATGAATACCACAGGTATTTCGCGTACTCTTACAACACGACGGCATCGACCGTACACTGGTATTCTCCTTTCTGATTAAACTAATATAAAACATCTGCTAGTAAATCACATAATTTAACAAACATAACATAACATAACAGTTTCAACAAAAGCATTCCAATTTACTCGTCAAGCACAAACAAAAAATCAAATGCCAACACATTATACTCACATGGAAAAAAAAATACAAGAATCACCATAACATGTTAAAATGTAAAGAATGCAAAAAAAGAACAAAATTTACTCATAATTCATACTAAGTACTCGAAAGCCAGCATACAACAAATATAAAAAAAAAACGAGAAAACAAAAAAACAAGGTCAATATGCACACACGACAAAATTAATAATAAGAACACATGCCTAGAAAATGTAAACAAATAAATACAAAAAAAAGTACATAACCCTAGAGCACACACCCAGAAAATACCACGTAAACACACACCCGGTATACGTTTGTAGCCGGGACCTTATTTTGCGGTTTTTTTAATGCTTATTCAACCGATTTCTCAGATTTTTTTTTTAAATGTATATTTTAATATATAACAAGTATTTTGTCTTTTGTTTCATTCGAATATTCCTACTGGTTCCAGAGATATGGGCAAATAAAGTCAGGACATGCAACAGTGGATTTTTGTTTTTGTTGTTCTGATAAATGCAAAACAAAATAATATAATTTATAATAATATACTTGAAGTATAACAACGAATACACATTTTGGTTTTTATTTCATTGAAATATTTTACCTGGTTCAAAAGATATGTGCAAAAAGGTCGCGCAAGCTATGGGTACGTAGGTAGCAAATACACTGGTATAACTGGTTTTTGTATTTTATATGCAGCTGCAAGGGTTGTTTTTACACGAGGTGTTGTTATAAATGCTGCCTGTTGATATATTCATTATTGTTTTGGTGCTCAAAAGTGTAAGAAGTGAAAATATAAGTGAAAATAAATATAACTGAAATTATAAATAACTGGATACGAAATGACTTCAAGAAGAAAAGAATATTTATCAAAAGCAGCATATAGAAGGTAAAAAATGTAAAATAAGCAACAATGTGAACATATACTAATTTTTTTTTATTATGCAGACTAATTGAGGAACAGCGAGAATCATATATACAATCTTTATTTGATGAAATTTGTGAAGATGACGCTCCCTATGACTTTGACTCAGTAGATGAAGAAGAAATTCAATTCAATGACATTGAAATTGCTGATGACGATGCTGAAGTTTCGCAAAGTGCCGCAGAAGTATTACCTGATTATGCGGACTATGAGGATGATGAAGAAGACGATGAAGAAGAAGTAGAAGAAAATAATGAATTATCTGCTAGTGGCGAAAAATTTGTTGCACGTGATGGTACTGATTGGATGAAAGAACCAAATGCAAGTCGTCAGGTACTTGGACAAAATATTATAAGAGAACGTTCTGGACCAGCTAGATGTACTGAAATGTTGTCAATAGAGCAAACATTCAAATATTTCATGAACTTTGAAATGGCTGATATAATTATGCGCCACACAAATAAGTTAGCAAAAGAAACTTATAATGTTTACAACAATGCGCATCCAAACACAACTCCTAAGTCATGGACGCCTGTGTCAATAACAGAGCTGTATGCATTTTTTGGCATACTTATTATGACTGGTGCGAACCATAGCAATGGAGAACATGTTCGAGATTTATGGAGCGTCAAAAACTATCCTTTATATCGCGCCACAATGGGAGTCAACCGTTTCTGTTCGATATTGCGGTTCCTAAGATTTGACGATAAAAACACTCGTGCAAGACGCTTACTAACTGATAAAGCAGCACCGATCAGTTTGTTGTGGACGATGATGAACAATAATCTTGCTGCACATTACAAGCCCAGCTCATGTTTGACGATTGATGAACAATTATTTCCTTACCGTGGACGCACACTGTTTACGCAGTACATACCGTCAAAACCGTCACAAATGCATATCCACTGCATGGACAAATATATACTGGCCAAGCAGAAACTGGTAGGGAAATGATCCAAGGCGAACGAGTGGTGAAGGATTTGTCTACCAAAAACCAAGGAAGTGGCCGAAACATTACAATGGACAATTTTTTTACGACCTTGCCAGTTGCAGAACTGCTTCTCACCTGGAAACTCATGATCTTTGGAACTTTGCGCAAAAACAAATCATATGTTCCTCAAGAAATGAAGCAGAACAAAAACAGGACAATTGGTTCAACGAAATTTGGCTTCAAAAATAATGTGACAATGTGCTCTTATGTTCCCAAAAAAAAAAGCAGTAATTTTGCTTTCGACCATGCCTAATGATGCTGAAATAGCTGACAGTGGGAAACCTGAAATAATTGAATATTATAATCGTACTAAAGGTGGATTTGATCGAATGGACCAAATGTTTGCGGAATATCCAACACAAAGACAAACAAAACGATGGCCACTAGCGATGTTCTTCAACATGTTGGACATTACAGCTCTTGCAGCCTACATTGTCTACGATTTGAATAACCCTATGTTGCCTTGGAGAACAAACAACAAGCGTAAGCAGATCCTGCGCAGCTTGGCTGAAGCATTGTGTTGCCCATTATTGAAGCCAGAGCCATAAATCGTCAAGTGACGCGAAATTTTTCGACTAAAATTGCTATTGAAGCATATTTAAACCGACCGCTGGAATCAATGGTGTCAATAGCAGCATCTACATCTGCCGCAGCGCGCACGCCAAAACCTGTGTCCGGATTTTGCTATTTATGTTACGCACAAGAGGAAAAACGCCGTAGAAAAACCAGAAAGCTGTGCGCCAAATGTAAGAAGCCAATGTGTCTTGTACATTCGGTCACATCAACAAATTGCTCTATTTGCCATGATTTTCCTTAGATTTAAGATGCATTTTTATAATTTTTATAATAAAAGTCAATAATATAATGTTTGAAATGAATATTTTTAATTCTTTAAATAAAAAAATAATATAAAAAATATTTGTTTTGATTATTATGAGGATTTTTACTATTGGGGTACAAACGTATCCCGGGTGTGTGTTTACGTATATAATGTGTTTGGAAGGCTGTAGCTCCTGAACCAATGGTCCAAAATTTTGAATTTGAACTCAAAACTAAATAGTCTTCCTAGATCCGAAGTTACAATACTCTAGGTATAGCGGTTCAAAAGTTGATACTGGATACATTTGTACCCGGGTGTGTGTTCTAGGGTTAAACATACAAATTTATTTTGGTTAAACATACAAATTTATTTTGGTATCAAGTAACCGTTACTCCATAAATGTTAAAGAATAATTTGTAAGCACAAGCGGATTTTAAGTGGGTCGAAACACTTAAAAGTCAACTGTGTAAAACGAATTTCAATAATTAACACTTGATGCGAAACCTTACTCATAATTATAAATATACAAATACAAAACAAAAAAAAAACTCAAAATAGTATGAAAAAAAATTTTAATAACACAAGTCAGCATATTAGAAACAATCGTGAACTAATGTAAACAAACAAAAACGGGATATGGTCCTTCAGAGCCAATAAGGCAATCAAGCCGAGAGGAAACACAGTCCACTAACCAAAATCACATATTATTCATCACAAATTTAATCGTGGATACAAAGCCATTCCGGACACCGACAACGGAAATTGTATAGCGTAAAATCCAACAAATTAACATAACAGCGTTTGGTTAAAAGGTATGTACACAAATTAAAAGTGACAAGAAAAAAGTGGTAAAAAATTTTTTTCATACATGCGGTGATAAAAATTGCTAAGTTAGCAGTGCTATTACAAAGCTTTTTATCTATCCAGTACTTTCCCCCACCCATGGTAAGAGGTATTGGATACAGCCTATGGCTAGCAGCCAGTGGCCTAAAATCTTATTAACTTTCCTCGAAACGTTACACTGCACTGCACTGTCAGTTCTTACAACCATCGCGTTTATAACATTAAACAAATTTTGAGCTTATTCGTGACTAAAAAGGTGCTTGTCCAAATTTCTATAACACCACTTTGGTCGTTATCAGAATATTGAGAAAAAATCGCTAACACAGTGCTTTCTGCTCGTTTAAAAATTTAAACGTGCACACACACACGTTTTATTGCAAAAGACCATTTATTGGCTTTATCTACAAGCGTTAAGTTTGTGGCAAGCAACTTTTCCTTGGACACTTAACACCAGCAATATACGTTTTATTAGAGGAGACATAACCTCACTTTTCATATTACCCACCGGTCACACATACAGGCTCACTGTTTGTTTAATTTAAGTACAATATCTTCTTTTTTTTAAAGCAATATAAATTGGCTTTGAGTCATTTAATCCTCACATTTATATTCGATTTTTTGTTCACTGTATCTTTATATCACATATTTATTATACTTATATCACACACACGTATATAATTATTTTTCATAAATTCTGGTATTCAGTGGCGAAGAGCTGACAATTAAATTAATATATTTAGCTATAATAAAATTTAAAAATATCATAAAGAGGTTAATCCAAAAATTTTCATTTGCGTTAAATTCTTTGAGTGGTGGTGTTAGGTTATTGAAACCCTTCCCTTTGTTTCTGCGTATCAAACTCGAATTTTCTAACTAGCTCCTGCATAGTAGTTATTCTCGTTTAAATATCAAACGATATGGAGAAATTCATAAAAGCAGCTGATGAGGTGGCACAGTTTGAGGCTGAGTTCAACGACAGACCTCAAGCTGAACACACAAAATATACTCTAGTCATTCACCAAGAAGAGTTAAAGAATAATTGGAGAAAGGCAAACCTAGCTTATGAAGATCTCTTATACTGTGAAACGGTAGAGAAAAAGGTGTTAGCGCAGGCCAAACCTAAATACCAAGCGACGTATTCCGCATATTTACGCGGGAGTGCAACCATGGCTGAATTAATAGCAAAGCTAACTAAACGCGATAAGGAGGGAGAAGGGACACCTGATCTAGAACACAGCATGCGACTACCTCCGTGCGATATGGATGTATTAAAAGGTGACTCCTTCTCCTGGCTTCTTGTCCAGGATCCGTGGCTGAGTAGTAACGGCGGAAAAATTTCTGGATTAAGGACGGGAAAATTCAACACCTTTGTGCATGGGGAGGCAGGTAGGCCTAGATCCTGTGTGCTTATTAAAAAGGAATTTAAAGCTTTTATTCTCTCTAATTTCAGCAATGCTGGCGTAACCACGGTCTGCCTCGAGCGAGGCAGTAACGAATTGTGCGTGGTCTCAGCGTATATGCCCCATGGGGACGTAAACGGACCACCACTTGTGATACTGGGCGAAATCACCACTGAAGCCAGGCGGAGAGGTGTTGGCGTAATCATAGGTGCCGATGCTAATGCACACCATAGCATATGGGAGAGCTCGGATACGAACACCAGAGGTGAGTCTTTATTTACTTTTATTGTAGATGAGGGACTTTGTATATGTAATAGGGGCAATGACCCGACTTTTATTACTGCGGTAAGGAGGAAGTCCTGAACCTAACCCTGGTTAGCAGAGAACTGGAAGATCGGATATCTGGCTGGAGTGTTCTCAACGAGCACTCCTTTTCTGATCACCGATATATTCAGTTCTCGGTGAACGAAGAACGTCCCGGTAAAATATCTTTTAGGAACCCTAAGAGTGCCAACTGGGACTTGTATTGTAGGAAGTTGGAAGAGCTATTGCCTGAGGCGCCTATCGATGGTTCGGACCTGTCGTGAAATAGACGGTCTGGTGGAAAACTTCACCTCGGCAAGCAATAGCGCCTTTCAACAGTCCTGACCACTGAAAACTTACAGGGGGAAGGGCAAGCCGGCCTGGTGGTCTGATTCCCTTGACGACCTAAGAGCGTCCAGTAGGCGGCTCTTTAACAGAGCCAGGAGGAGTAAACTACTCTCGGACTGGGAGCTCTATAAGGTGAGTCTGGGGATTTATAAATATGAAATAAGGATAGCCAAGCGAGATTCATGGCGAAGCTTCTGCGAAAGCTTAGAGGGCGGCAATGAATCCGCGAGGCTCAGAAAAATACTCTCTAGGAATCCCGCCCCTCGGGGATATCTGGGAGATGATGGTGGGGACTGGTCGATGAGTAGCGAGGACTCCCTGAGACTTTTACTGGACAATAATTTTCCCGATGTCCCAGTTGCACAGGGATCTTCGCTTGCGTGGTCGACGGTTGCTGGCCATGCAGAAATGCCTGCCATTCCACTACGGGAATGTCAAATATACTGGGCTATAAATTCGTTCACCCCATAAGTCACCCGGCCCGGATGGCATCATTCCTGCCCAACTTCAAAAGTCTTTAGGGATTTCCTGTCGCTGGTTGGCCATCATCTACACTAACTGGCTCAGGCTTAACTATATCCCTAACTCGTGGCACACGGTTCGGGTCATCTTGATTCCGAAGGCCGGCAGGAGCTCTCACGTATCACCTAAGGATTTTAGGCCAATCAGTCTCGCGTCGTTTCTTCTTAAGACGTTTGAGCGGCTGATTGACCTGTACCTACGGGAAAGGATACCTGGGGGGTTACTGTCGGCTTCACAGCAAGCGTACTGCAAATAGAGGGGTCACTAGAACATAAAGAGTATGCTCTGGGTGCCTTTCTAGACATCGAGGGGGCTTTTAACAATGTCTTACCGGGGGCAATCGAAATAGCTCTGATGGGTTTAGGAAACTTCTGTGCGGCAGAATTGTCGCAGCGGAGTGGGGAGGGGCCATAATTAGGAGGAAGGTGTGCAGGGGCACGTCACAGGGGGTGTCCTATCTCCTCTGCTCTGGGTTGTGGTAGTGAACGAGCTTCTTGTGGAGCTGGAAGCCAATGGCCAGAGGCAAATTTCTGGGCACCCTGCGCGATGTTCTGCAGGGCTACCTGGATACTGTGGCTAGGTGGGCTGAATCATGTGGATTGGCGGTCAACCCGGGAAAAACAGAATTATCTGGGGCATGGGACCGGTTAACTTGTTCACGGATGGGTCGAAGTTGGACGGAAAGGTTGGCGGGGGGGGTGGGGTATTTTGTCAAGAGCTAAATGTAAGCCGAAAGTTAAAATTGGCTGATCACTGCCAAGCGGAAGTTGCTGCGATTAAGGATGCGGTGGATGAAGTGCTATCCAGCGCTACTACGGTTAGGGAATTTAACATCTACTCTGATAGACAAGCGGTTATAAAGGCCTTAAGCTCAATTACAGTGCGATCGAGGGTGCTCTGGGAGTACCTGACCCCACTTGCGATTGCATCGAATTATTTTGTTAAGATTATCTGGGTCCCGGGCCATAGTGATATTCCGGGTAACTGTCAAGCGGATCTCTTAGCCCGAATCGATACAACTGAACCGGATGAAGATGGCTGTAGGGATTTCGGGATTCCGCTAGCCAGCTGTGGATTGCTCTTCCATAGCTGGGCCTCGAGTCAGCTCAGCTAACTTTGGGCGGACGCTACGTCTTCCAGGGTATCAAGATCTTTCTGGCCGAAAATGGATGTCAGGAGGTCTGCTGAAATAATTGGGTTCACTAAGGTTCACCTATCAATGGTCATTGGGGTTTTGACAGGGCACTGTCCCATGGGTATCCATGCGGTACGTCTCAATATATTGGAAACTCCATCCTGCTGTATGGAGGATGATGAGGTGGAATCACCAAATCACTTTATGCTTGATTGCTCAGCTTTTGCAAGCACTAGGCGAAAGTATTTCGGTCGTGACTCACTTGGATCTCCCGAGGAGCTATCCAAGGTTGAGATCGGGATCATTCGGAACTTTGTCGTTGCTACCCAACGATTCTCTAAGTAGTTATATCTACCTCACCGTTAGTTTAGTTAATTATATGTGGTATCACAAGGGACCGTCATGTTGTCCAAGATAGCTTCCCCTATCAGGGAAGCTACCACCCAACCTAACCTAACCTAACCTCTCCTGGTCAACGTTCCGTGACATGTTCACGGCAATATACATACGGAATAAGCGCCTCACCCTGGTTGAGAAGTTATTTCACCTTAACCAAAAAACGCAGGGTGAGGCCAGAGATATAGTTAAAAAATGCTCACTTACAAACGATGGGTTTGACACAGAGTGGAAGAATCTAGGGGAAAGATATCAGAGTAAACGAATTCTCGCCAATACCCAATTAAAAATATTATTCAATCTTGAAATCGTAGAAAGTGAGTGTGGCACTGAGATTAAAACACTTCAGTGGGAAATAAACAACTGCATCTCAGCCCTAAAAGCTAATCAAATTGAGATAGGCAATTGGGATGCGATATTCACATATTTATGCTCCACCAAACTACCCGAAAGCACGCTAGCTTTATGGGAACAGACCATAGAGAATAAAACTAAAATATCGAAATGGGAAGATATGGATAAATTTTTATCGAACAGGTTGCAGAACTTGGTAACAGTATCGGGATTAACAGGTAGCAAAAATACCAAACTCCCAAACAACCACCACCCAAACATAATAATGATTCGTCTCAAAAGAAAGTAGGCGCCTACCAAGCAAGTGAAGCTAGAAACACTTGCAGATGCTGTAAGAAAAACAACCACAAGCTGTCACAATGCCACAACTTCCAGCGGCTGTCCGGATTAGACAGAATACCGTTTATAAAAGACAGTCGGGGGTGTCTGAATTGCCTCTCGGAAAAACATACAGTATCCAAATGTACGTGCCCCTATATTTATTTATTTATTTATTTATCTCATTTTAATCTAGAAAATGTGAACATTTTCATACAGATTACAAGAAAAAACATAGACACATAGTTATTTAATCGTAAAAAACTAAAAGTTACCTAAAAGTTTACGTATATAAGTCATTTAATATCGATTTAAACATATGTTTTGTGGAGGAAAAGTTCAGACCCACAGGATTTGAAAGCATATTAAACTCTTTTAAAGCTCTTGAAATTGGAGCATTAGACGCGTAATTTGTTCTTACCGTGTCCAGCCAGAAAGTATCGTGATTGCGTAAACTCCTCTGTGGGATGTTGAAACAAATTCTGGCCAGCAGAAATGGGCAGTTAATCGCTCCACTTATCAAGTCGAAAACAAAGGTGAGAGACAGAATGGGACGTCTGCTGTTTAACGATTTTAGGTTTATGAGCAAACAGCGACTACTGTAAGAAGGAATCGGGTCATTGAAATGCAACAACCGTAGGGCAAAGCGAACAAAAACTTTTTGCACACGTTCAAGCCTGGTAATGGGGACAATTATAGAATGGCCTCCAGATAAAGACGGCGTATTCTAATTTAGACCGCACAAGAGAGTTGTATAGTAATTTTAATATGTAAGGATCGGTAAAATCAGAGCTAAATCGTTTGACGAAGGCAAGTGTTGAATATGCCTTCGCTATTATGTAATTCAAATGGGTTTGAAACAGAAATTTACAATCGAATACAACACCAAGATCAGTAATTTCACTTAAAGTGGATAATCGAAGACCATCGATTTTATACCATGTGGGTTCGACCTTTAAAACGAATGGTATATGATGAATACCAGGAGTAGATAAAGGATTAAGGCATTCAAATAAAGAAAAATGTACATTATCGTTGACAAATATTAAGTCTAAAATGCGAGAAAGCCGATTTCGAAAACCATTTATCTGAGAAAGGCCGCAACTGGATAAGTTATCAACCAAGTAGGATTCAGATATACTATTTACGTTATTTGCATATAGCTCATTACTATCATCAATATAAGACCAAACAATATAGCCCAAGTTGAAGTCACCCACGACACAGATACTATCATTATTATGACTAGATGATACTGCTAAAATATTGTCCACATGTACTCGGTATAGCATATTGTTGCTTGTCAGAGATATATAAGAAGCGCAGATTAAAATGTCTGAAACGCCACGCAGAGCTGATCCAATAGTGTATCATCATTCTTTAATGTCACGAGTGACGAGCGAAATTTCCGATTAACTGCTATAAGAACACCTCCGCCTCTACTGTGACCAGTTTTAATATAATCACGGTCCTTTCGAAACACATTGTATAAATTCGAATCGAAATATTCATTATCAAAGAAACTCTCGTTTAGCCACGTCTCAACGAGAACAAAAATATCATAGTCCAGGTGCGAGCTCATGGCATAAAGCAGCTTAGATTTGGTTCTCAACCCAGAAACATTTTGATAATATATTTTTAATTTATTGGCAGAATTGTTATTAACGGAACTGGTTATCGTTGTTGAGTTGATACACCTTCTTCTTGAAAAAACGAAACGGACGAATTTTCACAAATTCAGGCCATATAGCTGGATAAAGCACCTTATCAAATGAACATTCCGAAACACCCAATTTGAAATTGACTTTGGTTAGGCTATCTATGGGAATGTCTTTCTTTACCAATGTATGACATATCAATAAATTGGGTTCAATTTTAGCATGACTTGAAACATACGATAATACCAATAACAATGGGCTTACTTAATTTCCTTCGAGTACTTTTTGCTTGAATTTCCCGCTGGGTTACTTGGCGCACTGTGGATGCTGGTACATTTACCGAAGCAACAGCAGATTTAGCAACAGATGCAAATGTAGGCGTAGCAGAGGTTTGCGACGCAGCATGAGGTGTCACTGCTAGCTTAAGCTTAACATTTTTAGTTCCTGCAGCATTACGCACTTTAGATTGGGACGTTGACGTCATTTCACTATCAATAGGTACAGCATTGACAGAAGGGGAAGGCAAAATAGTAACGTCATCATTTGTGCTCATTTGAGGTTCTGACTAATTTGCAAATATGTTTTCCTTTATTTTTGAATTTATTGGCTTTACACTCTCAGCATTCGCAGCAATAATTTCAGCGGTTGTAGGATGCTTTGGTGGGTTAATAGCTGATTTAGCAACAATACTACTAAGATTTTTAACCTCAATAGTTAGTGGTGAGAGAGCGGAATATTTAGCATCAACATGAGAGCACAAAGAGCGAACTTCGGAAATAAGATCATCAGATTTCAGCAGTAGATTTTTGTTGTCTTCATGCAATGCATTGACACGTAACAGAATGTGTTCATTCTCTTGCCTTACTTTACTAAGCTCATTAGCAAGAAAAACAATTTGATGCTTCGGATTATGCACATCTTCACTGACATCAGGTTTATTATTTGTTTTAAGCGGAAGAGTTGACAGGGGCTGTGAACGTATAGATGAGCGCCTCTCAGGTGAGCAGGCTTTGCAGAAAAAAGGCTTTCCTGAAGTGAGCAGAAAATCCAAGTCACTCTGAAGCAAACCTACACATTCAAGGTGAAAAAACTCTTTACATCCATTGCACTGCACTTTTCGATTCTCACGATTCACTTTTTGACCGCAGTTGCGCGGAGAAATTGTGCAGAAATTATGATTTGATTGGTATCATTTAATTTATCCAATCTTCACTCTAATAGTATTTCTCTTTGTCTTTTTTTATTATTTCTTAAATTTTACCCAAGAGAAAATACGAAAAAAAGACTATAGAATCATTTTTATTTTATTTTTAAACTCCTAAAGTGTACATTTGCCATCTAAGGCTTCATACACTCCTGCATATTCAACAAAATGCGGGCACGAACATGAGACCAAGCAGAACCCAACAAACCCAGTTAGATCAAAGGTCATCTACTTCGGCACAGGCTCAGGCTCAACGTCAGTCTGCCACGGCAAATAATCAACCAACCAACTTCAATTCCTGTTTCGCGAATACAAGCAAAGGGGTTCTGTTAGGTACTGCCAAGTAAATATATTTTATAACAATGAAAACTTTTCGGCCCACGCCCTAATAGACTCCGGATCAGAGTCTCGTTCATTTCGGAGCAACTTAAAACAAGACTAAATTTGCCCAGTCGGAAGCTCAATGCACAAGTGTCAGGGATAAACAACACCGTGTCAGCCCAGTGAAAGAGGCATGCTTCATTCAGTTGCGGTCATCAATAAACCCGAATGTACACATACACACCACAGCATTGGTTTTAGCCCAGCTCACTGGCAATATTCCAACCTGTCAAATTGACCCCATGACACACCAAGTTTTCCCGGACTTGGCGCTAGCATATCGAAGATTCTTTGTAAACGAACAAGTAGATCTTATTCTGGGTGGGGATATCTACGCACAAATAATGCTAGGCGGTTTACGAAAAAATGTTTAAGGCCTCGAAATCATATTCTTCCAGATCTAATCTGATTCGAGTTAGCTTTGGTGACGGATTTTTCATCGAAAATAAAAATGTTAAGGGTCTGTGGTCTGTTTTGACCAAAAATTTTCTACCGTAAATGTATGGTCTAAAGTGTGTTATGGCCCAATGAATCGCCGCTAATTCTTTCTTAATTTTTGCTTTATTAATTTCTCCTTTAGTAAATGATCGTGATGCATAGGTATTTGGCAATTGTTTTCCTTCATATTCTTGGCTTAGCACTGCTCCGGATGCATATCCAATTGCGTCAGTTGTTATACAAAATTGTTTATTGAAATCGCGATATTGTAGGATATTAGGGGTTATTAACGCAGATTTCAAATAGTCAAAGGATTTTTTACAATCCTCTGTTCAGTCGAAAACTACATTTTTCTTGCAAAGTCTTGTTATTATTTTAAATATTCTGCAAAATTTGGGATACATCTGCTGTAAAAATTGCAAAATGCGACGAATCTTTTCGCCTCATCCGCATTCTTAGGTGCTGGGAAATTTTTAACAATTTCGAATTTATTGGGGTCTAGCAAAACTCCTTTGCTTGTGCATTTATGACCAAGGTAAGTTACTTCTTGGTTGAAAAATAAGCATTTATCCGGATGTAATTTTAAATTATATTTTCTACAAGTTGCGAAAACATCTCGTAAATTTTTAATCATATGATTTTCGGAGCATCCCAATATGACTAAATCGTCCATGTATAGGAATGCTTGTGAAGGTTTAAAGCCTGCAAATGCTTATCTCATCATTCTCTGGAATGAGTTCGGTGCTACTTTAAGGCCATACGGTAATCTTTTAAAACGATAAGTACCATTATCTGCTGTAAAGGATGTGATATCTCTTGACTCTTCGCTGAGGTCAATCTGGTGAAATCCAGACATTAAATCTAAGCATGAAAAATATTTAGCTCTTCCTAATTGATCTAGTATGTCATCAATTCTTGGTAAAGGGAATTTATCTCCGGCTAACTCTCTATTTACCTGTCTGTAATCTACAACCATTCTCCATCTTTTTTCTTGGTTATTCGGGAGTGATTTTTTCGGTACTAATAAAATTGGACTATTAAATTCTGAGATTGTGGGTTCTATTATGTCATCTTTAATTAATTTATTTACTTGTTTATTAATTTCTCTCTTATGAGCTTCTCGTATTCTATAATTTTTACGTAGACTGGGTTATTGTCTTTCATATGAAGTTTTTGTTTGTAAAAATTATTAGTGGTAATTTGTTCTGTTTCCAATGAAAAAATGTCATTGAATTCTGCACATAATGCATTAAGTGATTTCTTTACAAAATTTGGAAAATTTTTATTTAATCTTTCTAATTTTTCCTTATGTTGGCCTCGTTTCGAGTTTTTAGTTTTTAAATATTGTATAATCATTCAAATTTTCTGTACGTATATTAAAATCTTGCAGTGTTGCATTTTTATTTGTTGTATTTATAATTCTAACAAATGTTTGTTTTGAATTTGCTAGTGTGTTTGCAATAAAAATACCTTCAGACAATTCTTGTTGTGGGATTAGTAAATCCGAATTGTTATTTTCTATGTAAATTTGTCGAATTACTTCTGATCGTGCGAGAATTGAAATACTATTGATTGTTGGTTTGTTAGTCATCTGAATTATTATGTTTTCTGGGTAGTCATATGGTCTCAATATTAGAGTGTATCCTTCTGTTTGATAATCCAAAATGCAGTTATATTTTTTAATGAAATCTAATCCTAATATTTCATCACATCAATTCAAAAGTTACAACACTTCAAAGTTGATACTGGATACATTTGTACCCGGGTGTGTGTTCTAGGGTTAAACATACAAATTTATTTTGGTATCAAGTTACCGTTACTTCATAAATGTTAAAGAATAATTTGTAAACACAAGCGGATTTTAAGTGGGTCGAAACACTTAAAAGTCAAATGTGTAAAACGAATTTCAATAATTAACACTTGATGCGAAACCTTACTCATAATTATAAATATACAAATACACAAAAAAAAAAAAACACAAAATAGTATGAAAAAAAATTTAAATAACACAAGTCAGCATATTAGAAACAATCGTGAACTAATGTAAACAAACAAAAACGGGATATGGTCCTTCAGCGCCAATAAGGGAATCAAGCCGAGAGGAAACACAGTCCACTAACCAAAATCACATATTATTCATCACAAATTTAATCGTGGATACAAAGCCATTCCGGACACCGACAACGGAAATTGTATAGCGTAAAATTCAAAAAATTAACATAAAAGCGTTTGGTTAAAAGGTATGAGCACAAATTAAAAGTGACAAGAAAAAAGTGGTAAAATTTTTTTTTCATACAAATCACATGCGGTGATAAAAATTGCTAAATTAACAGTGCTATTACAAAGCTTTTTGTCTATCCAGTACTTTCCCCCACCCATGGTAAGAGGTATTGGATACAGCCTATGGCTAGCAGTCAGTGGCCTAAAATCTTATTAACTTTCCTCGAAACGTTACACTGCACTGCACTGTCAGTTCTTACAACCATCGCGTTTATAAATCATTAAACAAATTTTGAGCTTATTCGTGACTAAAAAGGTGCTTGTCCAAATGTCTATAACACCACTTTGGTCGTTATCAGAATATTGAGAAAAAATCGCTAACACAGTGCTTTCTGCTCGTTTAAAAATTTAAACGTGCACACACACACGTTTTATTGCAAAAGACCATTTATTGGCTTTATCTACAAGCGTTAAGTTTGTGGCAAGCACCTTTTCCTTGGACACTTAACACCAGCAATATACGTTTTATTAGAGGAGAAATAACCTCACTTTTCATATTGCCCACCGGTCACACATACAGGCTCACTGTTTGTTTAATTTAAGTACAATATCTTATTTTTTTTAAAGCAATATAAATTGGGTTTGAGTCATTTAATCCTCACATTTATATTCGATTTTTTGTTCACTGTATCTTTATATCACATATTTATTATACTTATATCACACACACGTATATAATTATTTTTCATAAATTCTGGTATTCAGTGGCGAAGAGCTGAAAATTAAATTTATATATTTAGCTATAATAAAATTTAAAAATATCATAAAGAGGTTAATCCAAAAATTTTCATATGCATTAAATTCTTTGAGTGGTGGTGTTACGTTATTGAAACCCTTCCCTTTGTTTCTGAGTATCAAACTCGAATTTTCTAACTAGGTCCTGCATAGTAGTTATTCTCGTTTAAATATCAAACGATATGGAGAAATTCATAAAAGCAGCTGATGAGGTGGCACAGTTTGAGGCTGAGTTCAACGACAGACCTCAAGCTGAACACACAAAATATACTCTAGTCATTTACCAAGAAGAGTTAAAGAATAATTGGAGAAAGGCAAATCTAGCTTATGAAGATCTCTTGTACTGTGAAACGGTAGAGAAAAAGGTGTTAGCGCAGGCCAAACCTAAATACCAAGCCACGTATTCCGCATATTTACGCGGGAGTGCAACCATGGCTGAATTAATAGCAAAACTAACTAAACGCGATAAGGAGGGAGAAGGGACACCTGATCTAGAACACAGCATGCGACTACCTCCGTGCGATACGGATGTATTAAAAGGTGACTCCCTCTCCTGACTTCTTGTACAGGATCCGTGGCTGAGTAGTAACGGTGGAAAAATTTCTGGATTAAGGACGGGAAAATTCCACACCTTTGTGCATGGGGAGGCAGGTAGGCCTATATCCTGTGTGCTTATTAAAAAGGAATTTTAAGCTTTTATTCTCTCTAATTTCAGCAATGCTGACGTAACCACGGTCTGCCTCGAGCGAGGCAGTAACGAATTGTGGGTGGTCTCAGCGTATATGCCCCATGGGGACGTAACGGGACCACCACTTGTGATACTGGGCGAAATCACCGCTGAAGCCAGGCGGAGAGGTGTTGGCGTAATCATAGGTGCCGATACTAATGCACACCATAGCATATGGGGGAGCTCGGAAACGAACACCAGAGGTGAGTCTTTATTTACTTTTATTGTAGATGAGGGACTTTGTATATGTAATAGGGGCAATGACCCGACTTTTATTACTGCGGTAAGGAGGAAGTCCTGAACCTAACCCTGGTTAGCAGAGAACTGGAAGATCGGATATCTGGCTGGAGTGTTCTCAACGAGTACTCCTTCTCTGATCACCGATATATTCAGTTCTCGGTGAACGAAGAACGTCCCGGTAAAATATCTTTTAGGAACCCTAAGAGTGCCAACTGGGACTTGTATTGTAGGAAGTTGGGAGAGCTATTGCCTGAGGCGCCTATCGTTGGTTCGGACCTGTCGTGAAATAGACGGTCTGGTGGAAAAACTCCCCTCGGCAAGCAATAGCGCCTTTCAACAGACCTGCCCACTGAAAACTTACAGGGCGAAGGGCAAGCCGGCCTGGTGGTCTGATTCCCTTGACGACCTAAGAGCGTCCAGTAGGCGGCTCTTTAACAGAGCCAGGAGGAGTAAACTACTCTCGGACTGGGAGCTCTATAAGGTGAGTCTGGGGATTTATAAATATGAAATAAGGATAGCCAAGCGAGATTCATGGCGAAGCTTCTGCGAAAACGTAGAGGGCGGCAATGAATCCGCGAGGCTTAGAAAAATACTCTCTAGGAATCCCGCCCTTCGGGGATATCTGGGAGATGATGGTGGGGACTGGTCGATGAGTAGCGAGGACTCCCTGAGACTTTTACTGGACAATCATTTTCCCGATGTCCCAGTTGCACAGGGATCTTCGCTTGCGTGGTCGACGGTTGCTGGCCATGCAGAAATGCCTGCCATTCCACTACGGGAATGTCAAATATACTGGGCTATAAATTCGTTCAAGCCCCATAAGTCACCCGGCCCGGATGGCATCATTCCTGCGCAACTTCAAAAGTCTTTAGAGATTTCCTGTCGCTGGTTGGCCACACTAACTGCCTCAGGCTTAACTATATCCCTAAGTCGTGGCACACGGTTAGGGTCATCTTGATTCCGAAGGCCGGCAGGAGCTCTCACGTATCACCTAAGGATTTTAGGCCAATCAGTCTCTCGTCGTTTCTTCTTAAGACGTTTGAGCGGCTGATTGACCTGTACCTACGGGAAAGGATACCTGGGGGGTTACTGTTGGCTTCACAGCAAGCATACTGCAAATAGAGGGGTCACTAGAACATAAAGCGTATGCTCTGGCTGCCTTTCTAGACATCGAAGGGGCTTTTAACAATGTCTTACCGGGGGCAATCGAAAGAGCTCTGATGGGTTTAGGAAACTTCTATGCGGCAGAATTGTCGAGGCGGATTGGGGAGGGGCCATAATTAGGAGGAATGTGTGCAGGGGCACGTCACAGAGGGGTCTCCTATCTCCTCTGCTCTGGGTTGTGGTAGTGAATGAGCTTCTTGTGGAGCTGGAAGCCAATGGCCAGAGGCAAATTTCTGGGCACCCTGCGCGATGTTCTGCAGGGCTACCTGGATACTGTGGCTAGGTGGGCTGAATCATGTGGATTGGCGGTCAACCCGGGAAAAACAGAATTATCTGGGGCATGGGACCGGTTAACTTGTTCACGGATGAGACGAAGTTGGACGGAAAGGTTGGCGGGGGGCGGGGGGGGGCTTTTGTCAAGAGCTAAATGTAAGCCGAAAGTTTAAGTTGGCTGATCACTGCAGTGTATTCCAAGCGGAAGTTGCTGCGATTAAGGATGCGGTGGATGAAATGCTATCCAGCGCTACTACGGTTAGGGAATTTAACATCTACTCTGATAGCCAAGTGGCTATAAAGGCCTTAAGCTCAATTACAGTGCGATCGAAGGTGCTCTGGGAGTACCTGACCCCACTTGCGATTGCATCGAATTATTTTGTTAAGATTATCTGGGTCCCGGGCCATAGTGATATTCCGGGTAACTGTCAAGCGGATCTCTTAGCCCGAATCGATACAACTGAACCGGATGAAGATGGCTGTAGGGATTTCGGGATTCCGCTAGCCAGCTGTGGATTGCTCTTCCATAGCTGGGCCTCGAGTCAGCTCAGCTAACTTTGGGCGGACGCTACGTCTTCCAGGGTATCAAGAACTTTCTGGCCGAAAGTGGATGGCAGGAGGTCTGCTGAAATAATTGGGTTCACTAAGGTTCACCTATCAATGGTCATTGGGGTTTTGATAGGGCACTGTCCCATGGGTATCCATGCGGTACGTCTCAATATATTGGAAACTCCATCCTGCTGTATGGAGGATGATGAGGTGGAATCACCAAATCACTTTATGCTTGATTGCTCAGCTTTTGCAAGCACTAGGCGAAAGTATTTCGGTCGTGACTCACTTGGATCTCCCGAGGACCTATCCAAGGTTGAGATCGGGATCATTCGGAACTTTGTCGTTGCTACCCAACGATTCTCTAAGTAGGTATATCTACGTCACCGTTAGTTTAGTTTATTATATGTGGTATCACAAGGGACCGTCATGTTGTCCAAGTGAGCTTCCCCTATCAGGGAAGCTACCACCCAACCTAACCTAACCTAACCTCTCCTGGTCAACGTTCCGTGACATGTTCATGGCAATATACATACGGAATAAGCGCCTCACCCCGGTTGAGAAGTTATTTCACCTTAACCAAAAGACGCAGGGTGAGGCCAGAGATATAGTTAAAAAATGCTCACTTACAAACGATGGGTTTGACACAGAGTGGACGAATTTAGGGGAAAGATATCAGAATAAACGAATTCTCGCCAATACCCAATTAAAAATATTATTCAATCTTGAAATCTTAGAAAGTGAGTGTGGCACTGCGATTAAAACACTTCAGCGGGAAATAAACAACTGCATTTCAGCCCTAAAAGCTCATCAAATTGAGATAGGCAATTGGAATGCGATATTCACGTTGTTATGCTCCACCAAACTACCGGAAAGCACGCTAGCTTTATGGGAACAGACCATAGAGAATAAAACTAAAATATCGAAATGGGAAGATATGGATAAATTTTTATGGAACAGGTTCCAGAACTTGGTAACAGTATCGGGATTAACAGGTAGCAAAAATACCAAAGCTCCCAAACAAACACCACCCAAACATAATAATGATTCGTCTCAAAAGAAAGTAGGCGCCTACCAAGCAAGTGAAGCTAGAAACACTTGCAGATGCTGTAAGAAAAACAAGCACAAGCTGTCACAATGCCACAACTTCCAGCGGCTGTCCGGATTAGACAGAATACCGTTTATAAAAGACAGTCGGGGGTGTCTGAATTGCCTCTCGGCAAAACATACAGTATCCAAATGTACGCGCCCCTTTATTTATTTATTTATTTATCTCGTTTTAATCTAGAAAATGTGAAGATTTTCATACAGATTACAAGAAAAAACATAGACACATAGTTATTTAATCGTAAAAAACTAAAAGTTACCTAAAAGTTTACGTATTTAAGTCATTTAATATCGATTTAAACATATGTTTTGTGGAGGAAAAGTTCAGACCCACAGGATTTGAAAGCATATTAAGCTCTTTTAAAGCTCTTGAAATTGGAGCATTAGACGCGTAATTTGTTCTAACCGTGTCCAGCCAGAAAGTATCGTGATTGCGTAAACTCCTCTGTGGGATGTTGAAACAAATTCTGGCCAGCAGAAATGGGCAGTCAATCGCTCCACTTATCAAGTCGAAAACAAAGGTGAGAGACAGAATGGAACGTCTGCTGTTTAGCGATTTTAGGCTTATGAGCAAACAGCGAATACTGTAAGAAGGAATCGGGTCCTTGAAATGCAACAACCGTAGGGCAAAGCGAGCAAAAACTTTTTGCACACGTTCAAGCCTGGTAATGTGACAATTATAGAATGGCCTCCAGATAAAGACGGCGTATTCTAATTTAGACCGCACAAGAGAGTTGTATAGTAATTTTAATATGTAAGGATCGGTAAAATCAGAGCTAAATCGTTTGACGAAGGCAAGTGTTGAATATGCCTTCGCTATTATGTAATTCAAATGGGTTTGAAACAGAAATTTACAATCGAATACAACACCAAGATCAGTAATTTCACTTAAAGTGGATAATCGAAGACCATCGATTTTATACCATGTGGGTAACGGACAGCGAGACTTTGAGTAGCAAACATGTGAGCACTTTTTTATATTAAGATTCAACTTATTACGTTTACACCAGTCGGCAACATTATCTATATCAGATTGTAGCCTTACCATGTCTTCATTGCTCGTAATTGTCGAAAAAATCTTAAGATCATCAGCGTACAACAGAAAATTTGCATAATTGAAACAGCTCATTATATCATTGATGAATATTACGAAGAGAAGCGGACCCAGTATGCTACCCTGTGGAACCCCAGAAGTCGCAATGGAAGGATCAGATGATGCCCCATCAACCGTAAACACACATTTACGAGAGGAGAGATAGGACTCAAGCCATTTTAAAAGAGTGGAATGAAATCCTAGAGCTCTCAGTTTCAGTAATAAAATTGTGTGGTTCACCTTGTCAAAAGCTTTTGAAAAGTCAGTGTAAACTGTATCAACTTGAAGGCGATTTTGAAACGCAGAAATGCAGTATTCCAAAAACACGGCGAGGTTTGAGACTGTTGAGCGGCCTTTAACAAAACCGTGTTGTTGAGCGGAGATCAAGTGATTTACCGTAAAATAAATTTTATTTTTAACTATAGCCTCAAATAGTTTTGAGACTGAGGATATCTTTGAAATTGGCCGATAATTCGCAATATTGTTCTTATTACCACTTTTAAACACTGGCGTGGATAGAACTGACTTTCCACGCATCAATAAACACTCCTCGTTCAAGTGATTTATTGAACAGAACTAACAATGGGGAAGCAAGGGCAGAACATTTTTTAATAGGTATGAAGACAACCCATCCACAGCGGTTTTTGTAGACATCTTCAGTTGTCGGATTCCTTCTTCTATATCAGCAAGCCATTTTAAAAGAGTGGAATGCGTTAGGGTTAGTGATCCAAAATTTATTGGGAATTTATGTTCGTGTAACACACCTGATCAAAGTCAGTGCCAGCTTCGAAATTTGACTTGAAGAAATCAGCAAAGAGATTAACAGCTTCAATAGTGGAGTGCACTTTGGTCTCATTGAGATAGACAACAGAAGGTATACTCGAGTACGATTTTCTGGAATTGACATATCTCCAAAATGATTTCGAGTTTTGTTTTATATCCGATTCGAACTTACGAGTATAATTACGCTTCAAGTCCCTGTTCATGGATTTAAATTTACTTAAATAAAACAGAAATTTCTCTTTATATATAACAGATTTGGACAATTTAAACTTCTTGAAATATTTGTTTCTTAAATTCTTAAGTATTAACAATCGTTTTGTATACCAAGGTATTTTATATCTGGGTTTCTTAAGGATTGGGATGTGCTTAACGCATATCTCACCTAACTTATATTTAAAGATATCAAAGCAGTTGGCAACATCAACGTTGGAAAATATTGAATTCCAATCAATGGTATCAACTGCAAGGTTAACCATTCGACTGAAGCAGAAATTAGTAACTTGTTCATCATAATGAACCGAATTAAACTCATAGAATTCGACCTTTAAAACGTATGGTATATGATGAATACCAGGAGTAGATAAAGGATTAAGGCATTCAAATAAAGAAAAATGTACATTATCGTTGACAAATATTAAGTCTAAAATGCGAGAAAGCCGATTTCGAAAACCATTTATCTGAGAAAGGCCGCAACTGGATAAGTTATCAACCAAGTAGGATTCAGATATATGATTTACGTTATTTGCATACGACACAGATACTATCATTATTATGACTAGATGATACTGCTAAAATATTGTCCACATATGCTCGGTATAGCATATCGTTGCTTGTCAGAGGTGTATAAGAAGCGCAGATTAAAATGTCTGAAACGCCTTTTACTGCCACGCAGAGCTGATCCAATAGTGTATCATCATTCTTTAATGTCACGAGTGACGAGCGAAATTTCCGATTAACTGTTATATGAACACCTCCGCCTCTACTGTGACCAGTTTTAATATAATCACGGTCCTTTCGAAACACATTGTATAAATTCGAATCGAAATATTCATTATCAAGGAAACTCTCGTTTAGCCACGTCTCAACGAGAACAAAAATATCATAGTCCAGGTGCGAGCTCAAGGCATAAAGCAGCTTAGATTTGGTTCTCAACCCAGAAACATTTTGATAATATATTTTTAATTTATTGGCAGAAATGTTATTAACGGAACTGGTTATCGTTGTTGAGTTGATACACCTTCTTCTTGAAAAAACGAAACGGACGAATTTTCACAAATTCAGGCCACATAGCTGGATTAAGCACCTTATCAAATGAACATTCCGAAACACCCAATTTGAAATTGACTTTGGTTAGGCTATCTATGGGAATGTCTTTCTTTACCAATGTATGACATATCAATAAATTGGGTTCAATTTTAGCATGACTTGAAACATACGATAATATATCAGATTCCTTAACAGTAGGCGAAAATGACGAAATATGCAGAAACTTGAAAACTGGAACTACTTTTAACTCGCTGGTATTACAATTACCAATAACAATGGGCTTACTTAATTTCCTTCGAGTACTTTTTGCTTGAATTTCCCGCTGGGTTACTTGGCGCACTGTGGATGCTGGTACATTTACCGAAGCAACAGCGAACAGATGCAAATGTAGGCGTAGCAGAGGTTTGCAACGCAGCATGAGGTGTCATTGCTAGCTTAAGCTTAACATTTTTAGTTCCTGCAGCATTACGCACTTTAGATTGGGACGTTGACGTCATTTCCCTATCAATAGGTACAGCATTGACAGAAGGGGAAGGCAAAATAGTAACGTCATCATTTGTGCTCATTTGAGGTTCTGACTCATTTGCAATTATGTTTTCCTTTATTTTTGAATTTATTGGCTTTACACTCTCAGCATTCGCAGCAATAATTTCAGCGGTTGTAGGATGCTTTGGTGGGTTAATAGCTAATTTAGCAACAATGCTACTAAGATTTTTAACCTCAAGAGTTAGTGTTGAGAGAGCGGAATATTTAGCATCAACATGAGAGCACAAAGAGCGGACTTCGGAAATAAGATCATCAGATTTCAGCAGTAGATTTTTGTTGTCTTCATGCAATGCATTGACACGTAACAGAATGTGTTCATTCTCTTGCCTTACTTTACTAAGCTCATTAGCAAGAAAAACAATTTGATGCTTCGGATTATTCACATCTTCACTGACATCAGGTATATTATTTGTTTTAAGCGGAAGATTTGACAGGGGCTGTGAACGTATAGATGAGCGCCTCTCAGCTGAGCAGGTTTTGCAGAAAAAAGGCTTTCCTGAAGTGAGCAGAAAATCCAAGTCACTCTGAAGCAAACCTACACATTCAAGGTGAAAAAACCCTTTACATCCATTGGACTGCACTTTTGGATTCTCACGATTCACTTTTTGACCGCAGTTGCACGGCATATTAAGTATTTTCATTCCCTGATTTATGTTTGTGTTATTGTATGTTCGTTGTGCAGAAATTATGATTTGATTGGTATCATTTAATTTATCCAACCTTCACTCTAATAGTATTTCTCTTTGTCTTTTTTATTATTTCTTAAATTTTACCCAAGAGAAAATACGAAAAAAAGACTATAGAATCATTTTTATTTTATTTTTAAACTCCTAAAGTGTACATTTGCCATCCAAGGCTTCATACACTCCTGCATATTCAACAAAATGCGGGCACGAACACGAGACCAACCACAACCCAACAAACCCAGTTAGATCCAAGGCCATCTACTTCGGCACAGGCTCAGGCTCAACGTCAGTCTGCCACGGCAAATAATCAACCAACCAACTTCAATTCCTGTTTCGCGAATACAAGCAAAGGGGTTCTGTTAGGTACTGCCAAGTAAATATATTTTATAACAATGAAAACTTTTCGGCCCACGCCCTAATAGACTCCGGATCAGAGTCTCGTTCATTTCGGAGCGACTTAAAAGAAGAATAAATTTGCCCAGTCGGAAGCTCAATGCACAAGTGTCAGGGATAAACAACACCGTGGCAGCCCAGTGAAAGAGGCATGCTTCATTCAGTTAAAAAAAAATAAATAAATGTAAGGCGCGATAACCTCCGAAGAGATCTAAGGCCGAGCTTCTCTTCCAATTTGCGTCGTGCTATTCTTGATTTTTCCCTACAAATTGGCCGGACGGGACCTACATGTTTTATGCCGACTCCGAACGGCATCTGCAAGGCAGATGAGTTTTCACTGAGAGCTTTTCATGGCAGAAATACAATCGGAGCGCTTGCCAGACACTGCCGAGGGGCGACCCCGCTTAGAAAAATTTTCTTCTAATTGAAAAATCTTATTTCTAAAATTTTGATGTTGCTTTGCCCGGGAGTTGATCCCAGGGCATACGGTGTGATAGGCGGAGCACGCTAACATCACACCACGGTGACCGCTTCATTCAGTTGCGGTCATCAATAAACCCGAATGTACACATACACACCACAGCATTGGTTTTAGCCCAGCTCACTGGCAATATTCCAACCTGTCAAATTGACCCCATGACACACCAAGTTTTCCCGGACTTGGCGCTAGCAGATCGAAGATTCTTTGTAAAAGAACAAGTAGATCTTATTCTGGGTGGGGATATCTACGCACAAATAATGCTAGGCGGTTTACGAAAAAATGTTTAAGGCCTCGAAATCATATTCTTCCAGATCTAATCTGATTCGAGTTAGCTTTGGTGACGGATTTTTCATCGAAAATAAAAATGTTAAGGGTCTGTGGTCTGTTTTGACCAAAAATTTTCTACCGTAAATGTATGGTCTAAAGTGTGTTATGGCCCAATGAATCGCCGCTAATTCTTTCTCAATTTTTGCTTTATTAATTTCTCCTTTAGTAAATGATCGTGATGCATAGGTATTTGGCAATTGTTTTCCTTCATACTCTTGGCTTAGCACTGCTCCGCAAGCATATCCAATTGCGTCAGTTGTTATACAAAATTGTTTATTGAAATCGCGATATTGTAGGATATTAGGGCTTATTAACGCAGATTTCAAATAGTCAAAGGATTTTTTACTATCCTCTGTTCAGTCGAAAACTACATTTTTCTTGCAAAGTCTTGTTATTATTTTAAATATTCTGCAAAATTTGGGATAAATCTTCTGTAAAAATTGCAAAATGCGACGAATCTTTTCGCCTCATCCGCATTCTTAGGTGCTGGGAAATTTTTAACAATTTCGAATTTATTGGGGTCTAGCAAAACTCCTTTGCTTGTGCATTTATGACCAAGGTAAGTTACTTCTTGGTTGAAAAATAAGCATTTATCCGGATGTAATTTTAAATTATATTTTCTACAAGTTGCGAAAACATCTCGTAAATTTTTAATCATATGATTTTCGGAGCATCCCAATATGACTAAATCGTCCATGTATAGGAATGCTTGTGAAGGTTTTAAGCCTGCAAAATGCTTATCTCATCATTCTATGGAATGAGTTCGGTGCTACTTTAAGGCCATACGGTAATCTTTTAAAACGATAAGTACCATTATCTGCTGTAAAGGATGTGATATCTCTTGACTCTTCGCTGAGTTCAATCTGGGGAAATCCAGACATTAAATCTAAGCATGAAAAATATTTAGCTCTTCCTAATTGATCTAGTATGTCATCAATTCTTGGTAAAGGGAATTTATCTCCGGCTAACTTTCTATTTACCTGTCTGTAATCTACAACCATTCTCCATCTTTTTTCTTGGTTATTCGGGAGTGATTTTTTCGGTACTAGTAAAATTGGACTATTAAATTCTGAGATTGTGGGTTCTATTATGTCATCTTTAATTAATTTATTTACTTGTTTATTAATTTCTCTCTTATGAGCTTCTCGTATTCTATAATTTTTTACGTAGACTGGGTTATTGTCTTTCATATGAAGGTTTTGTTTGTAAAAATTATTAGTGGTAATTTGTTCTGTTTCCAATGAAAAAATGTCATTGAATTCTGCACATAATGCATTAAGTGATTTCTTTACAAAATTTGGAAAATTTTTATTTAATCTTTCTAATTTTTCCTTATGTTGGCCTCGTTTCGAGTTTTTAATTTTTAAATATTGTATAATCATTCAAATTTTCTGTACGTATATTAAAATCTTGCACTGTTGCATTTTTATTTGTTGTATTTATAATTCTAACAAATGTTTGTTTTGAATTTGCTAGTGTGTTTGCAATAAAAATACCTTCAGACAATTCTTGTTGTGGGATTAGTAAATCCGAATTGTTATTTTCTATGTGAATTTGTCGAATTACTTCTGATCGTGCGAGAATTGAAATACTATTGATTGTTGGTTTGTTAGTCATCTGAATTATTATGTTTTCTGGGTAGTCATATGGTCTCAATATTAGAGTGTATCCTTCTGTTTGATAATCCAAAATGCAGTTATATTTTTTAATGAAATCTAATCCTAATATTTCATCGCATGGGATTGGGAAATTGTCTTCTACTACGTGAAATTTGTGTCTAGTTAATAGATAATCATCTTTTCAGTCCGCTTTAACCGTGCCAATAGTGCTTGTTATCCCTTGACCAATTTCTCTTACATCTGTTTTTTGAGAATTATTTATCGTGACATTACTGTCGATTTGACCCTTTTTTATTATTGAAATATCCGCTCCCGTATCGATTAGGAGGGTTTATATGGAATCATTCAGAGTTGTTCTGGAAGATACGTAGCTATTAAGGAGTAACTTGAAAATATCTAATTTCGGGAATTTCCTCGCGATCCGAAATTTCGACCAGATCTTTGGTTATTTTGTCTGTTATTATTATTATTGTTATTATTATTATAGGTATTGAAAGAACGTCTATAATTTCCTCTATAATTATTGTTTTGGTAACTCCTGCGGAAGTTACCTCGGAACTGATTTTGTTGGCGAATATGTAGTATTGAATTTGGATTTCCAGTCACTTCTGTGCAACTGTTAGTGAATTTTGATATGGCTTCGTTCATTGTTGTGAACGTTCCAGCTTGCATAATTGTTTTTACCTTTCCTTTGGAGCTGTTTTTATTTATTTAATTTATTTATTTATATTTTTCGAAAAGTCAAAAACAACAATGGTTTTTACTGACTAAAACATAAAAAACAAAAAAAAACATAGCTTTCACAGCTGATTGTATACTTGGTTTATAACTCTGGTGTTAGCCCGTCAGATATGTAAGCGCCTTCCAACGATTTTGTGAGCCTTTCAATTTCAGCAGTGTATTGGTTTGCTGTTTTACTACGTTGCTGGATGTTCAGGAGTTATGCTGTCAAAACTTCAACTGATTCACCTTGAATTGATGTTTTTAATTTTTGTCTTATTGCCTCGATTGAGCTTTCGGTGCTTAATAGGTTTCTGGCTTTTGTTTTCAGCTTGGTTTTTATCATCGAAACTGCTATAGCTTCATGGGTATCCTTAATGTGTTCTAGGATATCCAAAGCATCTAAGAATATTCAAGTTCTCAGCCTTATAATCGAATTCTGGCAGAACTGACGAAGCAGTCTTTAAAAATTTGACTATTGTTTGTTGCATTTTGTCGCATTCTGTTTGCGAATTTTTATCAGTTGTTTAGGCCACCAGCGTAAATATTCGCTACCACCCTAATGCACATTTTTTGGCAATATTATTATTTACCGGTAACGGCCCACCTCTGCCGAGCGCTAACTTCAAAGGGAAAAAACTCGATGAAAGTTGGCTATCGGCAGGTGATGCGGACCTTTTTCGTTTTTAAATCTTTCTTTCTAATTTGGAACGTTCAAGAGCCAGCAGCTAGCCCCAGGTGAGTTTCCTAATTATTTCGAGTGTATACCTTAAACTTTAAATTGTGGTCTAAATTGTGAACTGCCAAGGGAATTTATTTTGTATTATTTAACTCCTTGCCATTGTCACGTAATTTTTAATTTTCAATTTGCGATTTGCAAGTAATCCCTTGCATAAATTTGAACGTGTTAAGTGCATTTTATAGTTCGATTAATTTCTTTGCAATTGCTACGTCCTTTATACATTTTCAATAAACTTATATTTTGTAAACAAACTTGTGGTTACGATTTACTAATTCGGTATTTATTTTCTTTTATTTGCAACGCACACGCCCGACTTCCCCGGGTCCACACTGCCCCGCAAAACATCAGTAATTTCAATTTTTAGTGCTTCCCCTAAATTGGGTTGAGTCTCTGGTAATAGAGCAGCAAAATTTATTTCTATTTCCTTTTCAAATGACGTTGGGACAAATGCCTCAATATTATATCTACTCAGTGAGGATACCAATTTATCCCTGACACTGGAAAAAATTTGGTGCGCTTCTATATGATGTTTAGCTGTTAAATTGCTATATACCCTTTGTATGATTTTTCCTATATTGTTTAACGACTGTAATATTGTCGTGAGGTTTTTCAACACAGTAAATCTTAGTATGGCTGTATTTTTGTTGATACACTTATAAGATTTTTTCGCCAAGGTCTTCTCTTCCACAAGCTTGTTCAGAATGGTTTCCCATTTCTCCATTGGGATATATATTTGTCCCTTAGAATTACTTTGCCTAGACCATCTGTTCGGCTCATATATCTTTTCTTTAAGAATTTATTGTGAGCTGAGTATAATTTGAGAAACAAATTGAGGCAAGTGAAAATTGTAAATATTAACAACAAGATTTTGATAAACTCAAATGCTTCACTATGGTCAACGACCTGAATGGAATAAATGTGTTTGCATTGGGTTCTTCTACTTTGGATTCTTTGCCTCCCATTTTGAAATCATAATAGCCATATTTGTTTATTTATTTATTCATTAATATTAGTCGGTACATCCCATATATTTAACTTCGAACCTACACCTTTCTTCCGCTCTGGTTACTTACTTACTTAATTGGCGCTTAACCGTCTAAACGGTTATGGCCAAAATAAACGTAAGGCGCGATAACCTCCGAAGAGATCTAAAACCGAGCTTCTCTTCCAATTTGCGTCGTGCTCCTCTTGAGTTTCCCTACTAGACACTCTGGGATGGAGGATACAACACTCACCTGGTGTCCCGATGTTCCTGCTGTGGCAGCGGAGATGGCACTGAGGTGGGGGCGATGTCGGCGACAGCGGTAGTGGATGGTTCCTGATGTATGAGCTGTTATGGACTTTGCTGTTGCGGCTGGTGCTTCCGTCACGTTGCTTGAAACCTGATGTTATAAGCAAAATTTTGTTTGCTTCCGCGTTTCGTCTTTGTTTGCTTACTTTTTGGTTATGCGCGTAAAATAAATTTCCAAAGAAAACACTACCGTGATTCACGTTTCAAACCTTTTTATTGGCTTCAATTTCTCACTAAGTAACTGCAGATGTGGTTATTTAAGAAGGTTTCTTATGCAGATCTGTACAGCAATTTCACTTAACTCACAAATTTTTATGGGGTACGAATGTACTAGAAAGTAAGTCCAATCATAATTAAAATATGCAATCAAATGGCTTGCAGACTTATAATACAAAGGGAAACGATTTATTCGCTATTGAACACAAACGCACAGCAAAAGGCAACCTTGTTAATAAGTTTTTCAGATCTCCAAAACTATTTTTACGAATTAGATATAGATATATAATTTGCACGAAAAAAAAGTTTAGCAAGAAAAACTGTTCTGCATTGGCAAAAAATGACAACAATAAAAATTTTATTCTGATAACCAATGGTGGTGGTTTTCTGACAGATGGCGATCATGCCAGATCGCCATCCTGCATTTGCGGCGAATTAAATTTGGTGGATTTTCGCGGTGGAGGCTGCCACACGTCCATTAGTGTTCCCAATAGGGAATTTAAAGGGTAAATACAATTCATGGATTATGCGGGTAATTCACTATAATACAATTCCATAATAAAATACAGTACAAGATACGGAATAGGTATAAATTCATGGATATACGTATGTACAAAGGGGAGATGGGACGGTTGGCAGCCTACGCCGCGTAAACATCCTGGCCCGCCTAGGCGTACTAAGCGCCTAACGTGTGCTGCAGCTCGGTCAGAGCCCGAACTGCTTCTTGAATTAATATTTTTCCAACTTTATGTTTGTAAGTTGACGTGCGCAATCCGGTGGCGGTGCATCGTATAGTGCGATTTTCGACATTTGATGGCCGTTGAGGTTGACATGCATTCGAAGAACGATGGGTGGCTGGTGGCTGGCGATGTCGATGATGAGCTGCGGAAATGCGACGGTGCAGCTCCGGGCGGCGTGATGTCGGACGAGCCTCCTGCTGTGGTGGAACGGCATATGACGGGTGGCGACCTCCGGTTTCCCGGTGTAATAGAGTATGATGGGGATGCCCGCAGACCCGGCAGCGTTCGGTTGAGGTGCACTCGTCGGTGCGATGGGACAGCGCCAAGCAGTTGGTGCAATATTGATGTGCCCTAGCGATTAGTGCGCGTTGTTGCGGTTGCATGGCCAAGAAGGCAGGGCACCTCAAGAGGGCGTGATGCCGCATACACAATCGGCATTTCCGGTAGTCGGCCATCGCGGTATTGGTGTGTCGTGGCGGGGCTGTGGGCACTACGACTCGCGATTCAAGCGAGCGGCGTGGTGCGGGAACCGGAGGGCGCTGACGATCCATCTGTGAAAGAGAATATGAATGCGTATTAGTGGTATGTCTGAGAGGAAACGCCAGGTTAGGGACTGCCTGTGAGAGATACGGGATGATTAAGTTATGCTCTGAGATGGTACCGATAGGTAATCTTAGTGGACTGTAGTTGGTTGGGGAGATGGTAGGGAACCGTGGGGTTCTGAGTCGAATTCCGCTGGTGGCAGGAAACACAATTTTGTGATAGGCCTGGTGAGCACACCATTTTGCGTGCGTACGTCGACGACTCGGATATGGCCGTCTCTTCCTATATGGGTGTCTTCCACGCGTCCTAGGCGCCATTCGGTAGGGGGTAGGTTGTCTTCCTTAATGACGACTAGATCGCCGATTTTAGGGGGAGGTTGAGCGGTTTGCCATCGATAACGCTTGTGTAACTCCATGAGATAGTCATTCTTCAAGCGCTTGCTGAATTGGTGATGTAAAACTTTCAACCGGTCCCAACGGTTGATCATAGAGAGGTGTTCATAGTTCGGCTCGGGGATGGCGAGCAGGGGTGCGCCTCTGAGAAAGTGGCCAGGTGTGAGGGCGGTGAGATCCGCTGGGTCCTGGGAAAGCGGGGAGATAGGGCGAGAATTGAGAACGGCCTCGATACGAATTAATAGAGTTGAGAATTCTTCAAAGGTGAAGCTGTGTGTTCCGGCAACCTTTTTAAAATGGGTTTTAAAGCTTTTGACGGCAGATTCCCATAATCCGCCCATGTGGGGTGCGCCGGCGGTTATAAATTTCCAATCGATGCCTTGGGGCGCATACCTTTGGACAATATCTGTCGAGACTTCGTTGAGGAAGTTGACGAACTCTACTTCGGTAGCTCGCTTAGCACCAATGAAGGTTGTGCCGTTGTCGCTCATCATTTGCTTCGGATACCCTCAACGCCCTACAAACCGGGCGAAGGCAGCGAGAAAAGCCTTACTAGTGAGATCCGAACACAATTCCAGGTGGCTCGCCTTGGTAGTGAAGCAAACGAAAACGGCCACATAACCTTTTACGAGGGTTGGAGATCGGAGCATCGACGCTTTGACTTGAAACGGGCCGGCGAAGTCTACGCCAGTAGTAGTGAAGGGGGGCGCGAAAGTGCATCGTTGGGGGGGTAAAGCTGCCATTATTTGGGATTGCGTTTGTCGCTTATGAATGGTGCAGACTTTACATTGGAATATACATTTTTTCAGCTGAGGTTTGAGTTGGGGGGTATAGAATTCCTGCCTCATAGCTTGTTGCAGGAGGCGGAGGTCCGCATGGAGGAAGCTCTCGTGTAGAAACCTTATATAAAGCGTAGTAAATCTAGCCTTTTCGGGGAGAATGATAGGATGACACTCATTGTAGGTCATGTCGGCGTTTACTAATCTTCCGTTGGCACGGAGAATCCCGTTTGTATCCAGGAAGGGGTCAAGTGCCAGTAGGGGACTTCGCTTTCCGATTGGTTTTGAATTTTCGAGGGAGGCTCTTTCGGAAGCGAAGAATCTCGACTGAGTCAAGCTTAGCAGACGGTTTTTCGCGCGCATGACGTCGGCGTAAGAGAGGGCGGGATCGTCAGGGGTACGATTGCCTCCTACAGCATTTCTCAGCCGAGTTGCAAACTTCAACATGTACGCTGTTACAAGTAGGGCGCGGGGATAGGAGGAGAACCGTTCCAAGAAGTCTTCCGACTCTTCCGCTGCATGCAGTGATTCGACTCGGCGAAGTTCGGGGGGTACAATATTCCTGGCCGTTGGTGTTGGCCAGTCCTCGGGGGGTCGGGACAGCCACTCTGGGCCATTCCACCATAGCGATGAGCTAGCTAGCTCGAGGGGGGTGCATCCTCTGGTGCCCATATCTGCGGGATTATCCTTGCTGCGTACATGTCGCCAAGTGGCATTGCCGATGAGGTCGATGATCTGCGCAGTTCGATTGGCGACATAGATTTTCCAGGAATGAGGTGGTTTCTCAAGCCAGGCTAAAACGATTTCGGAGTCAGACCACAGGGTTAACTTTCGCTGATTGAGGCCGAGATGGGATTGGACAACTGCGACTAACTTGGCTAATAAGACCGCGCCGCATAACTCTAGTCGTGGCAAACTTACGGTTTTTAGGGGGGCCACTTTCCCTTTAGAGACTAAAAGGTGAGAGAATACTTGAGTTCCTACGGTGGTTCTTACGTAAAGTGTCGCGCAATAAGCCTTTTCCGAAGCGTCGCAGAAGCCATGGAGCTCAACTGGTTTATCGGGGTGGTAGTTTATCCAGCGTGGTATTTGAATATCCGAGATCGTTGGGAGATTGTCGGCGAACTGCGCCCACTTGATGAGTCGGAGGGGTTTCACTGGCTCATCCCAGTCAGTCCCGTCTAGCCATAGCTCTTGCATCAAGACTTTTGCTTGGATCATAATTGGCGTTAGCCACCCTGCGGGATCGAAAAGTTTCGCAATGGAGGAGAGGATTTGCCGCTTCGTGGCTGCCGTGGATGCCGGATTTGAGTCGACGGTATACGAGAATGTATCCGTTAGGGCGTTCCACTGGATGCCCAGGGTCTTGGCGGTGCTAGTCTTTTCGAACTCGAGAAAGTTTGTTTCCAGCAGATCAGTTTTCGCTATTTTTTGGAGGATGTTGGGATGGTTTGCCGTGATCTTTTTTAGGGGAAAGCCGGCTGAATTGAGAGCGTCTATGGTCTCTGTTAGGGATTGCTCGGCTGATTGAAGATCATGACTGCCAGATAAAATATCGTCAACATACGTCTCGGATTTTAGTATTGGGGCAGCGCGTGGATGGGAATCGGCTATGTCTTTCGCGAGCTCGTGTAGAGTGCGAATAGCCAGGAAAGGCGCGCAATTAACCCCGAAGGTGACCGTTTTTAACTTGTAGTCCTTTATTGGACTGTGTTCGGGGGTTCGGAATATTATCCGTTGGTAGTCTCGGTCATCGGGGTGCAAGAGAATTTGACGGTACATTTTCTCGACGTCGCCATTAAACACATATTTATATGTTCGCCATTTCAGCAACATAAGTCGGAGATCGGGTTGGAGGGTTGGTCCGGTACATAAAACATCGTTGAGGGAGTGACCGGAACCCGACTTTTTGGAGGCGTTGAACACAACTCTGACTTTTGTTGTCTTTTTTTCTGGCCTTACGACTGCATGGTGAGGGAGATAGAATGAGCAGTATTTACCCAGGGATTCTATTTCATTGGGACTGCATTCTTCCATGTGGCCTAGGGACAGATATTCTTCGAGTACCTGGTCGTACTGCTGCTTGAGATCGCCCTTTTTTGAGAGGGAACGTTCCATGCCGTGGAACTGTCGTAGGGCTGCAGTACGGGACTGACCTAGGTCGACATCGTTCGGGAATGTTGGTTTAAAGGGGAGCCGAACCATATATCGACAGTCATCCATGCGAGTGGTTGTGCTTTGATAAAAGTCTTCGCACATTTTATCTTCTGGGGTTTCCACTCGCACTCTGGGTATTTCTTCGATTTCCCAGAATTGCCTTAGCTGTTCATTCAGCTGGACATTCGTCACTTCCCACGCTTGAGAGGAGTGTGATCCGACCTTTTCGGGGGTTTGGCCACTTATTATCCAGCCAAATATCGTGTTTTGGCTAGCAGTGTGGGCGAGATCTTTTCGATGCCATTTAGCATTATTTGTGGGATAAGATCACTGCCTAACACCAGATCAATTTGGGTGTTTGAGTGTTCTGGTCTGCTAGCTTGAGATGGGACCAATTACGCATTTGGTCGTTATTTAGCGTGAGTGTTGGGAGTTGCCTAGTGAGCCGAGGTAGCACGATTGCCTGGGCCTTTATTTTTACCTTGTGGTCATTTGAGACTAGGGTCAGTGAGCATAGCTTGTTGGAGGTTTGTACTACTCCGCCTCCCATTCTCGATATTTCAAATAGGGAGTGGGTATATGGGAGGCCTAGCTTGATTTGAGCTTTCGACGGGATGAAGCTACGCTCTGACCCTTGATCCACTAAGGTTCTGAGCCTGAAGCAGTCCCCTCGGTGTTCTATGGACACTATCGCTGTGGGGAGAATGATCTTGCTATCATTTTCCGCATGCAAAGATTGGATGCGGGCAGCGTTTGAGGTGGTTGGAAGTTCCTCGTTGGGATCTGTGTTGGTAACATCCTGAGTAGTTGCTACTTGGGCTGCCGTTCTTCGAGGGCCATTGGTTTGGTGTGATATTCCGGTATCGTGGAGGGTGGAGTTGTGGCGACCTTGGCAGTATAGACACGTTCCTGTGCTTGTGCAATCTTTTACGAGGTGGGTTTGTGACAGGCAGTTTTCGCAGAGATTGCTTTCTCTCACGAATTTTTTCCGTTCGGGGATTGCCAGCTTTTTATAATGCAAGCAGCTTTGTAGCTTGTGGGAGTTCTGCTTGCACTTTCTGCAGGCGTATTCTTTTTGATGCTCGGCCACATGAGCATTTGTGCGAGTTTGAGAGTAGTTGTTGTTCTGCGGGGGGTTGCGGCTTTGGTTAGGGGTTTGAGCCTGCCTGAACTGGGGATTGTTTTGACTTGTGGGAGGCTTTGAGAAATTAGTGGAGGGTGGGTTATATCGGGATTTGGCTGGTCGCCATTGATCCACCCTTTCCACTATCTCGTAGCGAGTAGTCAAAAACTGATCCATTTGGGACCAGTTCGGTAGGTCTCTTCTGGAGCTTAAAGATTGCTCCCAAAGCGGAACTGTATTTTCCGGCAGTTTTGAGGTTACCAGATATATTAATATGGGGTCCCAACTGTCTGTCGAGACTTGTTGGGTTGCTAATATCTGGAGACAGTTATTAACGGAGGATTGCAATCGCTGGATGTCTTCGCTGTTTTCAGTCGGAATGGGCTTGAGGGTCATGAGGGCTTTTATTTGGTTGTCGGCCAGGACTCTTTTATTTTCATAACGGGATTTAAGAGCTTCCCAAGCCAGAGCAAAGTTGTCATCATTTAGTGGAAATTGCTTTACTATCTGGCCGGCTTACCCTTGGGTTTTGTACCTGAGGTGGTACAGTTTTTGGGCGCTCGAGAGTTTGGGGTGGTTGATATAGACCGCCGTGAACATGTCACGGAAGGACGGCCATTGATCATAACTGCCGTAAAAGACTTCGGTGTCACAAGCGGGTACCTTGAGGTGCATCCCGGAACTTTCTTGGGGAGTGGTAGTTGTAGTGGGGACGGGATTGCTTAGTACCCTTAGCTGGAGCTGATCGCCTATTCTTGCCTTTGTGTCTTCATATGCTATAAGGCAGTCGCGGTATTTATTGAAGGCTGAGGCCTTAAAGTCGACGGGAAGATCGTTGTCATCAGATTCCACGACAGCGTCATATGCGCTCTGTAGCCTTTCCCAGAACACATCAATATTTTTGTCTTTTATCTTTAGGGATGCCTCGGTGTTATCTTGGATCTCGGTTGTGCCGAACCGAGCGCAGTAATCCGAAAAGAGATCCGTTTCGGATATAAATTTATTTTCGACCACGGTAGCCATTCTAAAAAAGGACTTGCTTAGTTTTACTTTAGCTATTTTGGGAATTTTGTGGGACTGTCTGGTGTTTATTTATGAGGGAATACCAAAGGCAGAAGCTTTCCTATCGGTCAAGAGTGGGTAGGTTAGGACCAGTTAGATTAATTGGGAGTAGTCTGAGTTCAGTTGGGATGACCTGCAGAATTTGCTGCTGGGTATTTCAGACTATGTGAAAGTGGCCGAATTTTTTGCTGGGTATCGTCAACAATGTGGAGATATGTATTTAATTTATACCGCAAGGGACTCAAGTATTAAAGGGCAATGAGCTAACTTTGTGCAAGTGTGTGTGGGATTTGCCTCGAAATTTTTTAATGCACCGCTTTTACGTACAGGTGTATATGGGGGTGATACTGTATATATATATATATATATAAATGTATTTTTGGCGGGAAATTATAATTCTGGCGGGAGAAATTTGGATTTGGCGGGAGCCACCAAATTTTAGTCGGGGGATATACGTAATGTATGTACGTGTTTTTTATATTATTGAAAAACGCTGGTTCCGTCAATGGCGACGAAGGACCATTAGACACTCTGGGATGGAGGATACAACACTCACCTGGTGTCCCGATGTTCCTGCTGTGGCAGCGGAGATGGCACTGAGGTGGGGGCGATGTCGGCGACAGCGGTAGTGGATGGTTCCTGATGTATGAGCTGTTATGGACTTTGCTGTTGCGGCTGGTGCTTCCGTCACGTTGCTTGAAACCTGATGTTATAAGCAAAATTTTGTTTGCTTCCGCGTTTCGTCTTTGTTTGCTTACTTTTTGGTTATGCGCGTAAAATAAATTTCCAAAGAAAACACTACCGTGATTCACGTTTCAAACCTTTTTATTGGCTTCAATTTCTCGCTAAGTAACTGCAGATGTGGTTATTTAAGAAGGTTTCTTATGCAGATCTGTACAGCAATTTCACTTAACTCACAAATTTTTATGGGGTACGAATGTACTAGAAAGTAAGTCCAATCATAATTAAAATATGCAATCAAATGGCTTGCAGACTTATAATACAAAGGGAAACGATTTATTCGCTATTGAACACAAACGCACAGCAAAAGGCAACCTTGTTAATAAGTTTTTCAGATCTCCAAAACTATTTTTACGAATTAGATATAGATATATAATTTGCACGAAAAAAAAGTTTAGCAAGAAAAACTGTTCTGCATTGGCAAAAAATGACAACAATAAAAATTTTATTCTGATAACCAATGGTGGTGATTTTCTGGCAGATGGCGATCATGCCAGATCGCCATCCTGCATTTGCGGCGAATTAAATTTGGTGGATTTTCGCGGTGGAGGCTGCCACACGTCCATTAGTGTTCCCAATAGGGAATTTAAAGGGTAAATACAATTCATGGATTATGCGGGTAATTCACTATAATACAATTCCATAATAAAATACAGTACAAGATACGGAATAGGTATAAATTCATGGATATACGTATGTACAAAGGGGAGATGGGACGGTTGGCAGCCTACGCCGCGTAAACACCTACAAATTGGCCGGACGGGACCTACATGTTGTATGCCGACTCCGAATGGCATCTGCAAGGCAGATGAGTTTTCACAGAGAGCTTTCATGGCAGAAATAAACCCGGAGCGCTTGCCAAACACTGCCGAGATGCGACCCCGCTTAGAAAATTTTCTTCTAATTGAAAAATCGTATTTCTAAAATTTTGATGTTGCTTTTCCCGGGGTGTGAACCCAGGGCCTACGGTGTGGTAGGCGGAGCACGCTACCATCACACCACGGTGGCCGCCGTGGTTAGTTCGGGTATTAATACATTTTTTAAGGTGGGTTCCCTAGGCATGTCTATCAGTTTCCACCATTTTTAATTGAGACTAATCTACTACTTTGCCCGTAAACTGGCAACCGTTAGGTTGCCAAATGCTTCTAAAGAGTATTAAAAATATTTAAATAAAAAATAACTTAACTAATGCCAAATTTTTTCTTAGCTGGTCCTCGTTCTCCTTGTTTCTTATGCCACGATCTTGTTTTATTCCACTCCGTTTTTTGCGGTTTCTCAGTTGTCTGCGGTGTCCTTAGCTCTACTCACAGTTTTCAATTCGTTTTGGCTTCCTTCTTGTTCTCCTTGTTTGCAGTGATCCTGTTTTTATTCCACTTCGCTATGTGTCGGTGGTGGTCGTTTTGGTGGCGGTAGTGGTCTTGCAGTATCCGAAAAAAATATTTTTTCTTCTTTCCCTTGTGGTATTCAAGAATTTTTTTTTTAAGGTTGCTGTGATCCCTTCCTTTGCATTGACTATACCATTGCGATCCGTCCCTTTGCATTGATATACCATTCGCCGTTGCAATGTTGATGCCTTGAACTCCTTTGCAGAAAGCACCCTGCTTGGTATAAAATTGAAATCAGTCCTGCTAAATTTAAGCAGAGCTGGCAGAATCGTTGGTAGTATGCCGATTTAGGCAGGATGGCAGGATCGCCATGTAATATTTGGGTAATGAGAATAAAGTAATTTAGGTTGTAGTGCCCATTTAGCGGCACCAGTTTTTTATTCAACAGTTGTTTCTTTTATACAAAATTTCTATGAGCTAAAATACTTACTTACACTAATACTTACAAACTAAGTGTATAACACACATATACAATACATTCAGTTCAGTTCCCTGGGAACTGCATTCCAAGCATAAATAAAATTAGCTGTGGAATCTGCCACGCAAGCACAAATGAATCATGTTAATAATTTGTCTATAGGTAAAGGCTTTTTGCGAGCTAGCTCTAAACAGCAGCATACCAAGGTTCAGGTTACCAGATGATGCACGGTGTACAAAATATATGTTTGTACAAATGAATGAATGTGTCAATAGAATCTCAGGCCGTACCAAAGCGAGCCAAAATATATGTATGTACAAATGTATTAATATGTATGTACAAATGTATTAATATGTATGTAAGAGTCAATGCATTTTAAGGCATTCCATAACGGGTTGAAATATATGTTTGTACAAATAAGTGAATAACTTAATGAGTGGATGCTACACTATCCTACGTCTCGAGATTCTTTCAAAGAACTAACCCCAAAACAAGAGCCTCATTTCAGGCGAATTCTTGCTCAATATCGTCGAGCGAAATAAAAGCAACGACCCAACATCTGATTGTTATATATCAAAAAAGGCATTATGGAGAGGAGTATTCAGCTTTAAAATTTAAAAAACTTATAGGAACAAAGAGCGAGGTACTACCACTGAACCCATTTTTAGATGAAAGGGGGTTATGAGGGCAGCCGGTCGCTTTGGAGCTTCCGAAGATATCGTGTACAACGAGCGAAATTCAGTTATTCTGCCGTATAATTGCCAGTTGTCGCGTCTTGTCGTAAAATTTACCCATAGGATCTTACTCCATGGGGAAAACCAACTTATGCTACGCCTCATTCGTACGCAGTATTGGATACCACGAGTCAAGAATATGATAAAATCGACGATCCACAAATGCAAGGAATGCACGATTTACCGAAAACGTGTTCAAATCCAGCTAATGGGAATTTTACCCAAGGAGAGAACTACGTACTCACGGGCATTCACAAATACAGGAGTCGATTTTGCGGGACCTTTCGATATAAACAACTTTCAGGGGCGAGGCTGTAGAGTGTCAAAGGGCTATGTATGCTTGTTCGTCTGTTTTGCAACGAAAGCGATTCACCTGGAACCTACCTCCGACCTCAGCATTCAATAATTTTTAGCAGCATTTGCGAGGTTTGTTTCGCGAAGAGGCTGCCCTAGTAAGATGTTTTCCGACAATGACACCAATTTTGTCGGGGCTTCTAGAGCACTTAAAGCAGAAATGAGGGAATTCCTACAAAACGCCCGCGATAACACCCTCAACAAGTATCATCAATCCTTATCGTGGCACTTCATTCCCGCATCAGCTCCTCAAATGGGGGGACTGTGGGAGGCGGGAGTGAAAAGCTTTAAAACCACTTCACAAAAATCACCTCAAATGGCAAATTCACCTTTGAGGAGTTTACGAATTTGCTATGCAGGATTGAAGCCTGCCTCAATACGCGACCATTGAGCCCCGCGTCAACAATGTATCAGACCTGGAGCCACTACCCCAGGTCACTTTCTGGTAGGAGGACATCTCTTATCTCCACCAGAACCTGATGCCAGCGACAACTCTGCCTCAATTATAAATCGGTAGCAAAAGGCAAAAGTTAAAATCCCTACATCATTCCTTCTGCAAGAGGTGGAAATCCGAACACCTCTCTGAACTGCAGAAAAGAAATAAATGGAGATTTCCCAAAACGAACCTAAAAATCGGGGATCTGGTCGTAATCAAGCAGGACAATTTGTCTCCAAATGAGTGGAGACTCGGACGGGTGGTCAAATTACACCAAGGAAATGACGATCGTGTCAGAATGGTCGATATCCTGACTGTGAAAGGCCAGATCACCCGACCCTTGGTAAAACTGATCATCTTACCATCCCAGCGCGATGAAGCAGAAGAATCTGCTGCATCCAAATAAAACTTTAACCGTGATCATCGCTTTATTATACGCATGCGATACAAGTGTTCTCCTTAAATGGGAAGCATCAAATACTACTACTCATAATACAACCATTCTTTCACAAGGAGATCCCTGTTTTTTTTTTTAAACTGTGTATGAAGCAATTGTACGATTGAGTGAGCACAGTTATTATAATATTAAATTTTATAGAAAACGACGATGAAAAGTCCAAGTCGTATGCAGATCACGATTATAATTGTTTTTGTAATTTTCTAATTATCTGTAGCATATTTATTGCAACTATACATATATTCATATTCATATTCATATTTATTGAGTCAATGGCAGAAACCTTACTGACTAGATTTACAAGTTTGCAAATTAACTTAAAACTAAGCAACTAAAATTAATTAATTCAAGGATGAGATAAATTTTCTCGATAGTAAGACTCAATCCGTAACTTAAACAAAGGCCTGGGCATTGCAAAGTCAAGATTTAGCATTCTGGAAATTTTATTAAACTCTTCGAGACCTCTTGTGAGAGGGGCAAAGCTAAGGTAATTGGTTCTCAGAACTTCACCGTAGAATATATTATGAGAGCGTAGAGATCTACTAGGAACTAGAAAATTTAACTGCTCCAACAGAGCTGAGCAATCAATAGTACCAGAGATAATATCGTAAATAAACATTAAATGTTGTACTGAGCGTCTGACATGCAGTGGCATAACATTTATAAGCATGCACCTGTTTATATAAGGAGGTAGGGGATTAACAAAATGAAGGGGTAGGAGAGCGAATCGAATGAATTTACGTTGAACCCTTTCAATTCTAGCAGAGTATGTGCTGTAAATGGGATTCCATATGATAGAGGCGTACTCTAATTTAGATCGCACTAATGAATTATACAATATACTCCTAGTGTATGGGTCCTTAAAATCCTTCGCATAACGCCGTAAAAAAGCTAAATTAGCATACGGTTAACGAAAGTGAACGAAGAGTCGAAAATGACACCAAGATCACGAAATTCTTTGACCGAGGCAAGATATGTATTAGCGATATAGTATGTTGACGTAAGCGCACTTGTAGATCTAGAAAACGTTATATGCCAACATTTGCTACTGTTAAGTCTCAGATGATTATTAGAAGCCCACACATTAAGAGCATCCAAATCTCTCTGTAGGAGCAATGCATCAGATACAGTGGTGATACGCCTAAACAGTTTTAAATCATCAGCATAAAGTAAATAATTTGAATGCTTTAAATATAAGCCGACGTCATTAATGAAGATAACAAATAAGATTGGACCGAGAATACTACCTTGTGGCACCCCAGAGGTTGCCAAGAACTCATACGACCTCATATTCTCGATTTCAACAAATAAAATTCGGTTTGTCAGGTATGACTTTAACCATGACAGAAAAGCTGAATGGAAACCAATGTACTCAAGTTTCTGAAGAAGTATCTTGTGGGACACTGTGTCAAACGCCTTAGAGAAATCTGTATATATAGTATCAACTTGATACCCATCCTTAAAAGCAGAAACACAGTATTGCGAAAAAACAGCTAAGTTTGTCACTGTTGAACGACACGCAACAAACCCATGCTGACATGGATCGATTATTCCTTTAATAGCAAAAGCCAACTTCTCCTTTACTACTTTCTCAAACAGTTTTGAACAGGTTGATAGTTTAGAGATTGGCCTGTAGTTTGCTACCTCGCTCTTATTTCCAGACTTGAAGATTGGAGTAATAGAAGCCAATTTCCATCGATCAATGAAAACGCCAGTGGACAATGACACATTAAAGATATGGCACAACGGCACGCATAGCGAACTACTACATTTTTTAACCAAAAAAGAAGACAGCCCATCAATATCTTTTTTTAAAGAAGATTGTAGGGACGAGATGCCAATAATAATATCTGATTCCGATACCAATAATGAGCCAAAGTCCAAGGAATTAGCTGTATCAGAACCAACCCTAACATCAGAAATATTAGAGTCAACAACAAAATTAGATTTGAAAAAATCAGCAAAAAGGTTCACTGTTTCCACTAAACTGTTTGAACTAATGCCATTAAAATTGACAGAGGTTGGAATATTGGAGCAACCTTTTTTTGTACGGACAAAGTTCCAAAAGGCCTTGGGATTTTGCTTTAACTCTTCTTCGAAACGGGAGATGTATTTATTATATAAAAACTTATCAAGCACATTGAACTGATTCATGTATAATAAATATCGATCTCTAAATGAAAAGTCGTTGGTTGCTTTGTACAACTTAAAATACTTATTTCTAAGATTTTTAAGCTTTTTTAACCTGGTATTGTACCAGGGTAATTTATGTATTTTGCCTCGAAGAAGGGGGAGATTTCTACTAAATATATCAGATAACTGCAGCAGAAAAATTTCAAAGCATTCAGAGGCATTTTTAGCACAGAAAATAGACTTCCAGTCAATTTCAGCAATACTCGAATTGAGTGCATCAAAATTTGCATCTTTGAAATTGTAGGAGGGAGTATTTTGAGTGGTATTGTTGTTAGGTACAAATTCAATGAAATTTAATAATAAAGATAAGGGTACGTGATGCATGTCCGATTTGCAGATAGGAAATTGACACTCAGATAAGTGAGAAATTAAATTTTCATCGACAAAAATAAGATCCAGTATGTTATTTAGCTGGTTCACAAATGAATTAATCTGAACAAAGTTGGCACTAAAAAGAGTATCTAAAAAATATATTTCATGTTGATGATTTTCATTCATAGGTGTTAATAGATTGTCATTTAGCAATTTTGACCAAACAACCCTGTTCATATTAAAATCACCCAAAACGCAAAAATGACTGTTTACATTTTTTTCGTAAACTTCAAAAATATTATTCACATGCGCGCAGTACAGAGACTCATTACTACAAGGCGGAATATACGAAACACAAATAAACAGCTTTCCAAACAGCCCACAAATAGAGACACACAGTTGGTCCAGTAGCGAGTCAGTATTGGGGAGCTGAACGAAATAAGAGAGGAGGGTACGTCTTACGGCAATTAGTACCCCGCCACCTCTTTGGCATCCCGTTTTGATTGGATCCCTATCCTTACGATAGGTATGAAACAAAGTAGTATCAAAAAATTCTGCGTCAAAGAAATCATTGTTGAGCCAGGTCTCAACTATGACATACACATCATATTTACAGCGCGAAGTGACTAAGAAAATATCCTTATCTTTAGTTCTCATCCCCGAGATATTTTGGTAGTAAATATTTACATTATTAAAAATTGAATTTTGCGGATTATTTACTAGGGGTTGAGCGTTTGGCCTTTGCCCTTTTGAGAAAAACGAAACGGCTTTACTTTAACATCAGTTGGCCATATAGAAGAGTCTAGTAATTTACTATAGATTGAAGTCGAGACCCCAAGTTTGAAATTGCATCTTACTAACGAGCTAGAGTCTGTGTTTTTCTTTACTAACTTATAACAATGAATAAGAGATGGCGAAATATTCGCATTTTTTGATACATAACTGATAATATCACTTGCATTAACTGACGGCTTGAATGAGGATAAATGTAACCATTTTAGGCGAACAGCTAGATTAAGATCAGCATTTCCATTACTGCCTACAACGATAGTAGCAACCTTCTTGGATTTATTTGTCTTAATTTCAGAAGTTACGACATCAGATGTAGATTGCTTATTGTTGCCCTTATCCATAATAGTGACGCCAGCACAAGTAGGCACGGTCTCACTGGCAGAAGCAACGTCATCAGATGCAGAATGTTTATTATTACCTTTCACCATAATAGTGACGTCAGCATAAGTAGGCACAGTTTCACTGGCAGACTTCAACGGCATCACATTCTTTGCAGTCATAGTGTTATTGCTTTGCATGGCAGCCGATTGAGAGTCACTACTGGTTGTGTTTGTCAAAGACAAATCAATTAGAGGCTGATTTGTTGTTGCAGCCGAATTGGTATTTGCATTTTGTTTAGCTATATTAGCTAATTGTTTAGCTTTAGAGGCCGAGACATTGTTAGTCGCCGATTTATTTACAGGCTGCGTTGTTTTTGCACCCGCGAGCATGTCATTGTCTTTGTTTTTAGTGCTTGGATGCTTTGTTTTTTTAGACAATTCAGCCTGCATTGATTTTGCACTCGCATCAGATTTATTGTCTTTGTTGTTATTGCTTGGCTTCTTTGTTTTTTCAGCCAATTCTTTATTGTCATCTTTTTGTAAAGAACCAGCACGAGTTGATTTTTGCCCATTGGCAAAAGCAGCAACAACACTATGCACATTCTTTAGTTCCAATGATAAAGTAGAGATTTCTGTGATTTTATCAACAATCGAAGATTTTAGAGAGCGAACTTCAGCAAATAGAGCATCTTGCTTTTGCGAAAGTTTAATGTTATCGTCTTTTAACGCATTCATTGTAGTGAGAATGAGAGCATTTTCAGCGCGTAACGCCTCAATATTTTTAGAAAAGTCAAGCAAAAGTAGTTGTTGGTTACTTATATTTTCACTTGCACTCATATTGTTACCGATACTGTTTACGGCACTAGAGAGAGAGTTTGGTGGCGGACTACGTATAGAGGCGCGCCGCTCTGCCGTACAAGATTTACAGAAAAAATGTCTGTTTGATGCGAGAAGAAATTCGAGATCAGTCGATGATATGTTCACACACTTTAAGTGGAAGAGGTCATTGCACTTCGCACAACATACTTTCGGCTGACCACGATCAACCTTTTGACCAGACACACACGGCATAGTAAAAAATTTAATAATAAGCAAAGATTAGTTATTTTTGCATTTATCATTTGTAGATAAATTATAGAAAGTATATACTTTGGAACAAGATTCCAGTCACTACCTCAAATCAATTATTAATTGAGGATTAAAGACCATTCCCAGATCCACTTTGAAAAAAAAAAACATAAAGATAACCAGGAATACACACAAAAACTGCGGAGCAAAAATAAACACGTCCGCACCGATCGAACTTTCTTTATGTTTATATGTATATGTATATTTTTAAATTTATTTGGTTTTGTTTTACCGACTGCGCGTCGCAAGATACACCGAACTAACTTCTTAGCTGATGGCCCCAACAGTTATAACAAACATAGTGTAAGCATTTAATAAGCTATGGAATTTCAAGGTTATTTTCGTTGAAAAGAGAACTAAATATGAATACTGTGAGTCTAACTGACGTGTTTGTAAGGATACTGACATAAATTTACCTCTCTGGAAAAAAAAAACTCGTTTCCTAATTTCCTGCAGTTACTAGTTTGGGGTACTAATCATCGGTCGTATAGTTACATTCGTTTTGCTCGCATTATCATGGTGTATTTTGTTGTTTGTTGCAACAAATCACCGCAAATGTATTACATTTAGCAACGATAACTTTGTAATTTCGCCCTCACATAAATTTTACCGCGTTTAAAATTAGAAAATGTTCATAGTTACCATGTACATAAATCATTCAACTCACCATGAATTGCGAGTCAAAGGCGAATGGAACTTCTTAAAGCTCGTGGCGCTGTGAATGGCAGCTGTTCTGATTACAGTTCTTATAGTTTGACTGGTTTTCAACATTCATCCCAGCAAGTACCGAATTATTCGTCTAAAATTATATCATATGATGAGCAACTAATTGACGCAGCTACAAGCAATAAAGTATTTGATTTTTATTTCAATAGTTTTGTTTTTTTCCCATTGGTTACCAACCAGCGTATATCATTTGTTTTACGCCTTTTTAAATTATAATCATATCTGTTTAATATTAGAAAAGAAAATATTATATCGGCATGAGTTTTTCTACCGTCGCATCCATATGCTAATTAGTGACATCATTGAGTTTATGCATTCTCAAGTGACAGAATTAAGGGGAAGGTAGGTAGGTTAAACTGGCCGGTCATTGAGGACCTCGCATAGACTGATTGAGTCCGTAGTGTTACCAGAAGTTTGTTTTAACGACCAAACTGAAAAACCAGGACCTATGTTATAAAATAACTTCGTCCTCTTGGCAAATACTAGAAGCTTCCTAGGACTTAAGCCACTTGCTGCTTCTAGATATGACAGCTGTATCACTCCTAATAGCTGGAGTCTTAGCCTGGCAAGTGCAGGGCACGAGAACAGAACGTGCTCGATCGTTTCCTCCTCCAACCCGCACTTCCTACATCTGCTATCACTGACCAAGCCTAGTTTAAAGGCATGTGACGCCAGAAGGCAGTGTCCAGTCAGAATACCCGTCATGAGTCTACATTCCTCTCTTTTTAATGATAGGAGCAACTGTGTTAGTCTAAGGTTGTAAGACCTACACATAATCTTCGACACTTCACAGCCCCGCGCTTGAACCCACGCCTTTCCCGCTTGGTCGATCATGTGCACCTCTCGACTTCGCTTAATCTCGCCCAATCTAATTGGGACCTCTACGGAGCAAGGTTCAAGGGATGCGCCTTTTTAGCTAGTTCGTCCGCTTTTTCATTCCCATCTATTCCCATATGCCCTGGGACCCAATATAGATGTATGCTTCTCCCTGTCCCGATTCTCTCCAGAGGCTGCTTACACTCTAACACGCATTTAGATGCTGTGCTATGCGATATTATTGCCTTAATTGCTGCTTGACTGTCAATATAAAAGTTAACATGGTTGCAGCTTAAGCTATTCTCTTCCAGGGTTTCTGCTGCTGTGGTTACGGCTAATATTTCCGCTTGGAAAAAGCTACAGTAATCCGGTAGCCTGTAAGATCTACTTATTTCTGGATCAGCGCAGTATACCGCAGACCCTACTCCTTCCACTACTTTGGAACCATCGGTGTACACATTTATCGCCTCGTCCGCCATTTGCGTACCCTTGCGCCAACCGTCCACCTCTATTGTGGCCTTAAGATCTCCCTCGAAGCGCAGATAGGGAATCATGTAGTATGTTCGTCTTACGATTGATGACGCTATACTACTATGGCCATATGGTCGGCGCTCAAGCTGCCCCGAAGCACCGAGCCTGGTTGCGATCGTTAACGATTTGTTCTTTGCTACCAGGTCCACAGGTAGGATGTGCAAAATGGCATACAGTGCAGCCGTCGGGGTTGTTTTCAGGGCTCCCCTAATGCTAAGCATCAATAGTCTTCATACCCCCTCTATTTTTTTGAGGTATGTTGTTTTTTGTTTGGCTTTCCACCAAACAAGAACACCATAGTATAGAATAGGGCTTACAATCGCTGTAAAAACCCAATGAGAAAGAGAGGGCGATAGGCCCCACGTACACCCCAGCATTCTTTTACATGCATAGTGCCGTTGAGGCCTTCTTGACCCTCTCCTCCACGTTGAGCTTTTCCATGACAGCTTACTGTCTAGGATGATTCCTAAATATTGCGTGCAAGGTTTCTCCTGTAATGTCACCCCTCCTAACTTACGCCTGGTCCAATTTGGGACCTTGTACCTCTTTGTAAACAAGACCATATCCGTCTTCTCCGCATTGACTTTCAACCCGACATTATATGCCCAGGTATGAATATCGCGAAGCGCCCGATCCATCAAAGAACTAATAGTTGGAAGGCACTTTCCACTTATGACAATTGCAACGTCATCTGCGTAAGCCGTAAGTTTTACGGGTCCCTCATCGAATTGCCTAAGCAGTTGGTTGATGACCAGCGTCCACAGCAGAGGTGATAGCACCCCTCCCTGCGGCGTGCCCCTGTCCACTGATTTCGTGGCCTCGTACAATCCCCATTGTGATGTAATCTTTCTGCAATTTAACATGCAGCCGATCCATCCGATTAAGGCAGGATGTACTTTAATGTAATTAAGACCATCCAATCGCCCATTTTGCAACATTATTGAAAGCCCCGGCAATGTCCAAGAAGGCTCCTAGAGCATACTCCTTATATTCCAGGGATTTCTCTATGCTTATTACCACCCTATGCAATGCGGTGTCTACCGACTTGCATTTGGTGTACGCGTGCTGTATTGTGGAGAGCAGCATCCACGTTGGACTTTATGTACACATCTATCAGCCTCTCAAATGTTTTGAGCAGAAATGATATTAAGCTAATGGGTCTATAGTCTTTGGGATACACGTGACCGATCTTCCCCGATTAAGGGGAAAGTCGGATGAAACCGCTCGAACGGTTATGGGATTTTCGAAAGAGGGCTTGGAACAACCATATATATCAGAACATAACTTTGAAGTGAGATGCTACGTATTGCCTATTAAAAATGAGAGCTCTGGGCTGACTGGCAGTACAACTTTATCTTGGGAACATTTCTTTGGATCTATAATTCTATACTATTCGAATTTGCGACACGAACATTGTGTTGGTAGTGAAACATCTTACAAAAGCCATTTAAACCGCGGCATTAATCCTCAAGAAATGGAAGCCCTACAAGCAGTACTCGAAGTGACACGATGTGTGGCTAATTATGATGAATTATCACGTATAGCAATTTGTCAAAACCCGAATTGGGCAGCATTGCAAATCCTTCTAGGTTTGTTGAGTTGCCCAGCGCCATTTGTGTTGGAAGGACATATTTTGGAGACATTGTCCGCGCTGGACAAATCTAAAAAACAGCAACAATCCTATGGAACATGATCGAATCAGCTCAAATTATACCAACTTTTCCGACTCAGGGATCCCACTGTGAATGCAATCCTCAAACAGAAATAGAACAGAATGAATCTCGCCTCGAAAAATCTCCTCGTTCTTGGGGAATATTAGATCTAGTTTATTCGTTGTTAAATGCCGACATACCAAAGAATTTACGTGCAGATCAAAGAAAATCGGGCGTACAACCATATGTAACATTTATCATTGAGGTGGATTTTTTTAATTTTACGACGACCATACAAAATCCAGACGGAGAAATGGGAAATCAGCTTAAAATGTTTGAGGATAATTAATTATTTAGTAAGGATTTATGAACCAACACCTAGCGATTTTAAAGAGCAAGATGATCGAAGCTCATCGTTGGGACATAACATACTGTTGCAGATGCAACAGGCAATCTCATTTTTGCCTTTTGATAATCGAAGAAGGTCAAAAAAAAGCAAGAGTTGTTTCTAGACTGTCATCTTACTGCAAATTGTCCAAACATGTTGGTTGGTCTGAATAAAATTCTTTTGGATATCAATCCACGCAGCCAGAGTCCCGATCATCTGCTGAATATTATACTACTTGTGATTTTTTGCAGCTCTTTACCGAATCCTTCTTATTCTGCTGTAAATGTACTCCATATGGTGTCTAATGCACCGAACATCTCTACCCAAATACTGGATGTATCTATTTCAAATAGCCATATTAGGGCGGGTCGATTTAGAAATCGGTCATTGCTCTGTGAAGGTCATATTCTAGGGATCAAAATAAGAAACTTTGCCGAAGGAACCATGCCTCTAAAACGAATTCTGATGTCCCCCAATTTGGGTCGAACTTTTGGGTAGTTTTTGGTTTTGAAAAATCCCACTTTAACCCATTTATAGTCCTCCAATCGAGTCCAAATGTATGACCGACCCCCATTAACTTTGGAGGCCCGACCCACAGATGCCAGTGGCACACCCCCTGGAACCCCCTTGGGATTCACCATACAAACATTTCAAAAAATCGCCGGTTTTGCACTTTACATGAAAAAATCAGCTAAATGGCTATGTTTTTTCTTTTTGGAGTTTATTTTCCTCTTTAGAAATTTATTTAGTCAGAACAAATGTAAATGAAAAAATGAATTTAACTTAGTAATAGAAAATAAATTTAAAAAAAATTATTAGAAATTGACGTTTTTACAACCCTTTTAAACCCAAGGCATCACTGTGATGCATTTGCATGTCGTAAACATAGTTGTGTGGGTTTTTTATTCACCCGTTTTAAAAAATGAAGGTATCACTGTGACACAATTGCAGATCGTAAAATTGCTTGTGTTGTTTTTTTTAAGCCAAAATTTGCCTCTACCCAAAAGTTCGAAATTGGGGGACATCAGAATTCGTTTTAGAGGTATGGTTCCTTCGGCAAAGTTTGTTATTTTAATCCCTAGAATATGATTTTCACAGAGGAGTGGGCGATTTTTTTTGCCTCCCCACAAATCGAACCGGCCTAAGCCATATGTATGATGAGATTCGACAAGGTTTTGTAGACAGCTTAGATATAGAGGTAAGTCCAACATCATCTACTTTGTACGAAAAGTCGAACGATTTAAATATTTTACAAAAGATATATTTAACAAGTAAGGAAGGCTAAGTTCGGGTGTAACCGAACATTACATACTCAGTTGAGAGCTATGGAGACAAAATAAGGGAAAATCACCAGGTAGGAAAATGAACCTAGGGTAACCCTGGAACGTGTTGTTTGTACGATATGGGTATCAAATGAAAGGTGTTAATGAATATTTTAAAAGGGGTGGGCCTTAGTTCTCTAGGTGGACGCCTTTTCGAGATATCGCCATAAAGGTGGACCAGGGGTGACTCTAGAATTTGTTTGTACGATATGGGTATCAAATGAAAGGTGTTAATGAGTATTTTAAAAGGGAGTGGGCCTTAATTCTATAGGCGGACGGATTTTCGAGATCTCGCCATAAAGGTATACCAGGGGTGACTCTAGAATTTGTTTGTACGATATGGGTATCAAATGAAAGGTGCTAATGAGTATTTTAAAAGGAAGTGGGCCTTAGTTCTATAGGTGGACGCCTTTTAGAGATATCTCCATAAAGGTGGACCAGGGGTCACACTAGAATTTGTTTGTACGATATGGATATCAAATGAAAGGTGTTAATGAGTATTTTAAAAGGGAGTGGGCCTTAGCTCTATAGGTGGACGCCTTTTCGGGATATCGTTATAAAGGTGGACCAGGGGTGACTCTAGAATTTGTTTGTACGATATGGTTATCAAATGAAAGGTGTTAATGAGTATTTTAAAAGGGAGTGGGCCTTAGCTCTATAGGTGGACGCATTTTCGAGATATCGCCATAAAGGTAGACCAGGGGTGACTCTAGAAATTGTTTGTACGATATGGATATCAAATGAAAGGTGCAAATGAGTATTTTAAAAGGGGTGGGCCTTAGTTCTATAGGTGGACGCCTTTTCGAGATATCGCCATAAAGGTGGACCAGGGGTGACTCTAGAATTTGTTTGTACGATATGGGTACCAAATGAAAGGTGTTAATGAGTATTTTAAAAAGAAGTGGGCTCTAATTCTATAGGCGGACGGATTTTCGAGATATCGCCATAAAGGTGGACGAGGGGTGACTCTAGAATTTGTTTGTACGATATGGGTATCAAATGAAAGGTGCTAATTAGTATTTTAAAAGGGTGTTACGGCAGTAATAACGAGCGAACGAAAATAAAAACAACGCATATCATAACATGCCATTTATTGTGTACAGAAAAGTTTTAATATCTATAAGATAACATATGGTATAATAAAGAAAAGGTTTTGGCAAAACTAGAAAACTTACTCTTTGTTTGATTCACTCGCACGTTCGTTATAAAATGAAATAAAATTTATGGAATACATATGTATAAGTGATGCTTCGTTAAATTTTATACATTAACGAAACTAACTATAGTGATGCCATCTTAAAATAATCAAAGTTTTCAAAGTATACTATCTTAGCAAATATCGATAGAGAAATGTTAATAAAATGTAAATGTAAGTTTAATCGGCAACATCCCGGCCCCCGTGAATCGAACGGGCTACCGAAGATACACGAACCAAGTCTAAAACAGCTAACTTGGAAGCCGGTCTCCGCAAATTGCCCGTACTTGTCTTTACGACAGCTGAACGCACTTGGCCATCTGGTGCTGGAAATATCTCCACTATGATGTCTCGTTTCCATTCTCCTCGACGTTCATTCTCATCGCAGATGAGCACTACATCGCCCACTTTTATTGGTTTTTCCTTTTGACACCATTTGCTCCGTCTCGTAAGCGTCGGAAAATACTCTAACACCCACCTTTTCCAAAAAGTCTGTTTCATTTGCTGCAGGATGTGCCATTGTTTACGTAAGCATATACGTTCATCTACGCTCGGCGTTTGAACATCGTTTGCACAACCCAAAATAAAATGGTTTGGAGTCAAGGGCTCCGCACCATCGTTTTCTAAGGCCAGATAAGTCAATGGTCGGGAATTGACCAGATTCTCTGCTTCAATTAATAAGCTTTGCAATGTATCTACTTGTGGCACCTTTGTCTTAAGCGTGAAGGACAGTACGTTCTTTACGCAGCGCACCATGCGCTCCCATGCCCCTCCCGCCGATGGATCACCAGGTGAATTTAATATCCATTCAATACCCTGCCGTGTACCTTCTTCGACCAGCCCTTTCTGTACCAACACCAAATCCTCTTTACTAGCTCCCACGAAATTTGTGCCCCTGTCGCTGCGGATCCTCAGAGGTACTCCTCGCCGGTTTATGAAATTTCTTAGGCATAGTATAAAAGCGTCTGCAGATAAATCCCTGGCCAACTCAATATGTATTGCCCTCACTGTTAAGCATGTAAAAAGGCAACCCCATCTCTTTTCTTGACGGCGACCGACTGCTACCAAGTACGGTCCGAAAAAATCGACTCCTGTATAGTTGAACACTCGAACGTAGGCAGTGAGGCGATCCCTTGGGAGTTGTCCCATTAGCGGCGGCTTTGGTTCTGCTTTTCGATTTTTACACAACTGGCACTCCCTCGCAGCGGAAGTGACTATACGACGTATATTGGAAATCCAGAACTTTCTCCTAATGGCACATATTATTGAATCCTGGTTCTGATGTTTATATTTCTCGTGGTAGTAACGTGCAATCATGATGGATATTGGATGTTTACTCGGCAAAATAATCGGTATTTTCGTATTCAAGGGTACGCATTCAGCGTTATCAATCCTCCCGGAGTGTCTCAAAACTCCGTCTTCATCGATCGTTGGTGTGAGATTATATAAGGAACTGTTTTTTGAAACATACCCTCCGTTCGTCAAATCACGTATTTCATCAGGGTACATTTTACTCTGAACAAAACGACAGACAAATATTTCTGTTTCATTAACTTCTTTCGCTTTAAGCTGTAGAGTTGATATCGAACACACTTTCTTCCCTTCCTTTCTTATAAAAGTCTTAAACTTTAATATGGCCAGCCTTACCCAACTCATAACCCTAAGCAACTTATAGTAATTCGAAAATTTGTCTAAGTTTATTACTGTAGAATCAAAGTTGACCGCCACTACATATTTTGAACGTCTTTCAAAATCGCAAACCTTTTCAACATTGGCCTCTGATAAGACTGGCCAAGTTCCTTCAGGATCCTTTAGGAATTTTGGACCACTTATCCATCGAGAATTGGCAGAAACTTTTGCTTGTAGTCTTGTTGCGTCGTCGGCGGGATTATGTTTCCCGGCTACCCAACGCCACTGATTAATATCAGATGAGTCCACAATCTCGGCAATTCTGTGCCCTACGAATTGTTTATAGCAACGGCTGTCTGATCCGATCCAAATCAATACGGTCTTTGAATCAGACCAAAATGTTACGCTCTGCGGCTTCACTTCATGACCAATTAATATTGACTCCTTTAAACGGACACCCAGTACTGCGGCTAAGAGTTCCAGTCTAGGTACAGACAAGACTTTAATTGGGCTACAGCATGATTTTCCTGCTACAAATACTAAATGGACATCGTCATTAATAACTATACGCCAATAACCTACGGCGGCATATGCAAGTTCGCTGGCATCGACAAAGACATGCAAGTCTACCTTAGCTTTAGTAAAGCTTTCGTGATAACAACGAGGGATTTTAAAACCCCTGGCCTGGTCTAGATCCTTATACCAGTCATACCACTCTGAATAAATACGCTCTGGAATAGGTGACTTCCAGTCTATATTTAAACGCCATAACTGTTGTAATATAATTTTTGACTTAATCGTTACATTTGAAAGATAGCCAAATGGATCAAATATTGACATGGTAAGACTTAAAACCTCAGATTTCGTTGGGCGTCGGCTTCCAGACAAAACATCTTTTGGTACTCTCGAAAACTGTAATTTGAAACAAAATGTGGCATCCATGGAACGCCAGTACATTCCAAGCACCTTCTCAGTCATAGATTCACTGGCGCATAAATTTATCATATCGGTAGATGGTTGCGGTGAGGATTCATCTGAAAGAGCTAAGCAGAGTTAGATAGAAACCCACATAGTTCGAATCCAGCGGCATCATTAATTCGTTTTACCGCTCTTGAAACCTCTATCGCCTCTTCTATAGTGTCGAAGCTATCTACGTAATCGTCAACGTAATGACAATCGAGAACCGCGCGGGCAGCCCTCGGTTGGCCAAAGAGAGATCGGAACCACTGCCCTTCCGAATATCAGGGGGATCGGCACCACGGCTCTTCCGACCCCTGCTACAACATGAGCGCCAACAGTCTACCAGAACCCCTCACCGTCGCCGCCGACAACGACAATGCTCCCAGCCGGCTGACAACAAGACAAATCGCCGGCACAAAGCCATCACGACTAGCCTGCCTCGCTCTACGCCGACCGCCGATTCTCGAGGAGTCATTGCCAGCTAAGGACGCCGCTAATGCTCAGGGCTGGACCCCGTCGCTGGACCGGCACTGCGGCCCATGATACCAATTTCGCCGACCGCTATCGTCAAAATAGAAGCTGGAGGACGACTTCACCTGGTGCGAACATTGATCGACGTCTGTTCGCCATCCACAGTCATATCCGCCGATTTGGTCCGGGATCTGCGGCTGGACGAAACTCGAGTCGGTTGCCAGACAGACTGTGTGGTTGTCTGCGGGGCAAGCACGGCAACAATAAACGAATTGCGACCCATGCCGTCGCTATGCAATAAATTATAATAGAATGCAAAAGCAATTAAAATCTTTTTTCTAACTCAAGCAAAATTCAAGTGGGTCATTAAGTCTCTGAAATAGTCATATACAATTGTCTACATTTATATATGCCTCTTTTAAGGTGGATGGTGTAGCATTATGCATGGTGCCCTCTTATGTCAATACCTTTGTAGCATTATGCATCATGCTCTACTACGCCAATGCACTTTTTATGCAGACCACACACAGTCATATTGCAGTCACATTACAATATCGACCTACATACGTTATGTTAACCGCAACACAGCGGGAGCTCAACATCACATACAATTGCCGACAGCAAGAACTATATCCGATTACATTTGACTGACGCATTGACCAATTAGTTAATGGCGTGACCGAACGCCAATGACAGTTTGTCATTGTGCCTGACAAAATATCTACACAATAACAAATTTCTAAAATTAGGTCAAATAATATGCTGGCACAAAATATATGTATCAAGAATGTAAATACCTTTAGCTTGTAAGTATTAATGTAATTATATATGTGCAAAATAGAAAATGCTGTATAAATAATAAAGCATTTCTACAATAAAGTCAATCACTTTTGTTCGCTCAACCTCAGCGAAACTCTTTTCTTTTATTTAATATTACAATATTTTTCGGTTTTTTTATTCGTGAAAAATTAAATATATATATATATTTTTTAAAAATTTCCACTTTGTTTTTATCTTTTCTTTCATTTTCCAAGGATTTTATTTTTCCCTTCTTCCTTCACTTTTTTCTGTTATTCAATTTGTTGACTTTTATAACTTTTTGCTTATGTGTTTCGCACTTTTGCCATTTAAAATTCACCCCAACGCTTATAATTTTTTTTTAACTCCTTTTTTCAAATAATAAAGTTTTTTTTTTCAAATGTATTATTCTTTTTCTTAAACAAAAATTTTTTTTCACCAAACTTCGTTTTTTTTTCTTTTTGTCAACACCCTAATATGTTTCACTTTGTAGTTATGTACATATCTTTGTTGTACTCAGCTCTTTTATGCACTTTTTTCCTTTTCTTGTTACAACTTTTTTCTTTGTTATTTTCTTTTTATATTAATTTTTTTAGTAAAAATTTATTTTTTCTTCTTGGTTTTAAATGTCCAGTTTCTCTCTTCTTTTCCACCTTTAGAGTTCTATTAATTTTTCAATAAATTGTTTTACTTCAAATTATTTCCAAACGAATCGGTATGTTTTTATTTTTGCAAAACCTTAATGTTACTTTAATTTACACTTTCGTTTTTAGTTATGTATCGTTTTTGTATTTAGATATGTTTTTTTTTTTTTTTCTTAAACACTTTATTTTTAGCACTTTTATGGGTTTTTGTGTTCGTACCGACCGCGTTTTTATTTGAATTTAGTATGTAAAAATATTTTTGGTATATTTGTGTTTTTTTTTTCTCTCTATTTATTATAGGTCGCTGGTGCGTTTTGGCCGCGAAGGACCATGTTTATTTTTAATAGCACTAAGCACTTTATTTAATGTCTTTGCAGGTATATCCACAAGGAAAATATAACTAAATTATAATAATTTATTTAATCGGAAATAATAAAAAATTTAACTGCGCGACGGCGGGTAGGCGGTAAATACAGCGAACGATCGGTCACGAACGTTGCGTGATTGCGGGTTGGTAGTTTAATTGCAACTAAATTATGTGAGTGAGCGCGGTAGTGATTGCAGATACAGCTGAGCTGCACTGATTGCGCTTAGCCGCACTGGCCGGGTGTTGCCGGAGGGGGGGGGGGGGGGGGGGGGGGGGGGGGTATTAGTCCGAAAATTGGATCATGTTTTCAAACACTGAGAAAAAGAGAAATAATTAAGAATATGGTCACAACACAAAACAGAGTACTGAACCACACTCAAAAAGTAAAAATCAAACCTTAAACTAGTTGAGATCGTCGCTGTTGTCAATTTTCTCTCCCACAGCGTCCCTTGAAGTTTTTATAAACATCTCACCGCGATATGTATATTAGACTAGGTCGATTTATTAACCGATATCGCGCCATCGATTTTTCGATAGGATTTGGGCTCATGAAAAAAAGTTCCACTACGCATACTCAAAACAAAAATAATTTTCGAGCCCAAAAAAAAATGGTGAAAGGGTAAATTTTTCGACCAAAACACTGCCCAAAACCAAAAAAAAAAATAAAAACGTTGGCGATAACAGTTTTTTGAAAAAAAAAAATATATTTTTTTTTTGGGTTTGGGGAGTGTTTTGGTCGATCAATTTACCCTTTCGCCATTTTTTTTTTCGCAGGCTCGAAAATTATTTTTTTGGGTATGCGTAGTGGAACTTTTTTTCCTGAGCCCAAATACTAGCGAAAAATCGATGGCGCGATATCGGTTAACTTTCGTCCATACAAATCGACCCGACCAATGTATATGGTGAGGTTAATTGTCCCGGCATTCTAAGTCGAATTGCCTCGATCTTACAAATCAGTAGGCCGATATAACAACAAAAATTGTTAATACATCCCAGAGCACGGGGAAAAAGTGCCAATATAAATGTGACACTATGGCATCATTGCCATGAAACAAGTCCAATTTTCATATCGATTGTGCAACAGATGTCGCTGCGCTGTGTAAATAAATTGGAAAGAAACAGGATAGAAGTAGAAATAATGAAGACAAAACAACAACCGCTGTGATAGCTGAATTGTTGTTATAGCAGCGGCGCCTAAACGTTGCTGATGAAGGAATTTAGCAGTTCTCGAAATGGATCTATACTACGAACGAGCTTTGGCAGTTGTCTAAATTTTTTCTTTCTTCTATTCTAATTTAAAATTTTTTGCAATTAAGAAAAAATTTATCATAACAGTAATATTGATAAAATAATTATTGTCAGGCCTTGAGCTCGATTCGAACCCGCCATCTCACAAATCAGTAGGCCGATATAAACACACAAATTATCTCCTTTATTTTATACTGACAGATCCGTCAGATGTAGTTCTGGCCTAAATTTGGTGTATCTGCATACATTTTAATACGCTTTTTCCGTCTAACTCTGCCCTTCCCCCCTCTTCACTTTTTTTTAATCCTTTTATTCACTCCTCCCTCCGTCTTTTTCGCTTCATCTATTTCTATATTCGTCTCACTCTATCTCTTTCTCAGTCTGCTTCTCCTTCTCTCTTCTCATTCTTCTTCATCCTTTATTGTCAGTCCCAGAGTGTGGTATGTATTTTGTTCCAGTCCCATTCCGAGACCCAGTCCCACTCCGAGTCTCAGTCCCCGCCCGTCTCTGGTCTACTTCCCGGAAAAAAGGATCGTAAATACTAATTCAGGCAAATTTATATACCAACTTTCAGTCAAGTCGAAAAGGACGTATCTAAATAGGTATGTGGGTTTTATTAATTCATGTCTTTATTTCGGCTTCGCTTGCATATTAATCAGTTTTGCCAGGTTGATGTTACTAAATCGTATATCACAATGAAAATTACTTTAAAACTCTCAGCAACAGTTTTCATTTGATATCCATACTACACACACATTCTAGGGATATCCGGTTCCACGTTTTGGCCTATATCTCGCGACCCTAGTCACCCAGCGGTACAAAAATTACTCTGTACTAAAGCACACATCAACAGCTTCAATTTCATACTCATAATGTAAAACAACACCCTAGTGTTACTCTGCTCCACGTTTTGGCCTATATCTCGAGACCCTGGTCACCAATGGGTACGAAAGCTACCCTGTACTAAAGCACTCATCGACAGCTTCAATTTCATACCCATAATGTAAAAATACATCCTAGTGTTACCCTGATCCACGTTTGGCCTATATATCGAGACCCTAGTCACAAATAGGTAAAATCACCCTGCACAAAAGCACTTATCAACAGCTTTCATTTGTTATCCATATTGTATAAACACATTCTACGGGTACCCGGGTCCACGTTTTCGCCTATATCGCGAATGTAGTGGATTCCAATCTTCCTGTTGGAATGCAACAAGATTCCAATCAGCATGTCATGGGAATCCGGCAGTGCTAAGAGTAGTGTAATGAGGATACGCCATCACACGGCATAACAAAGTAACATGACCTGTGTTGTTGGAATGCACCGGATTCCAATCAGCTCGATGCCTGACCCATAAGATTATACTACCGGAATGCATACGAAATCGGTCAGTGACTCATGAAAAAGCATGTTTTTTACGTTGTTGGAATGCACCAGATTCCAATCAACACAGTACTGTCTTGTTCCTTCTTAATGATACATGTTGATAAATGTTCCTCCATCCTTAAACGAGATAGTTCCTGTTTTTTATGGCAGAACTAAAATGGCGAAAATTAAATTAGCTTGTATCTCTTAAATTAGATAGGCAAGTATTGCATTACGTATAGTGGCAAAAGTACATTCAAGACTGATACAGCTATACAAGTCATTGTAGTGCGCGCACCAGATAAGAAGAGGATTATTTTTAGCAAAGTTTCGTCGACAAAGGGGTAAATAGAAAGGAACGTAGTATCTGGATACTCTAGGGGGAACCGCAAAAAACAAGCGGCTGAGAAGATGATGGATGAACAATACCCCCAGTAATATTCTCCGATTTTCCAGAGTGGGTAAGTTAATAAGAAAAGTCTACTTCTGTATGGAGGAAGGTGGAGACTTGAGTCCCAATTAAGGCCGCGCAATGCAAATATGCAATGCTTTTGAACTGACTCAAGACGCTTTATATATTTTTGAGAAACAGGGGACCAAACGCATAAGCAATACTCGAGTATTGGACGAACCAGCGCTGTGTAAAGAATCATAGTGAGGTACGGATCATCGAACTCTTTAGCCCATCTTTTAACAAATCCAAGTAAACCCAACGCTTTGTTGGCAATAGATGAAATATGCATGTTAAAATTCAATTTCGGATCAAAAAGGATACCTAGATCATTTGCAATAGATATACGCTCCAAAGGCGTACCATCTATTATATAAGGTTTCATTAATGGCTTCACTCGGTGAAATGTCATATGCTTACATTTAGAGCAATTTAATGCTAGTAAATTTTTTGGGCACCAACATTGGAAGGAGTCCAAGTCGGCCTGAAGAAAATCCAAGGAACTCAAATCGGTAGGACAGTAAGTGTAGCAAAGTTTTACATCATCCGCATACATTATAGTATGGGAATATAATATTGTCTCTGGCAAGTCATTAATGAAAAGGGCAAAGAGCAAAGGGCCTAAATGACTTCCCTGGGGTACGCCGGAGGAAACTCCGAACGATTACGACAGATTGCACTTGAACAGAACTTTTTGGGTCCGGTTAGAAAGATAGCTTTTCAGCCACATTAATAGGTGAAACGGAAAGGCCAGTAAATTAAGCTTATGAATAAGTAACTCATGGTTGACGGTATCAAATGCTTTGCTGAAGTCCGTGTAGATGACATCCGTTTGCTTGTTCGCTAAAAATCCTTCCATAACTATAGAGGTGAATACAAGCAAATTTTTAGTGGTTGACCTTTGACGAATGAAACCGTGTTGGCATGGAGATAAAAGACTAGAACACTGATATTGGAGTTGACTAGTAACAATCTGTTCAAAGACCTTAGGAATGACTGAAAGTTTAGCAATGCCCCTGTAGTTTTCAACTTTTGACCTACTACCTTTTTTATGCAGGGGTATAATAAAAGACTGTTTCCAAAGTGCCGGGAATGACGCAGATCCCAGAGATAGCTCAAATAATTTTAAAATAGGCTCATACATGTTTTCGGCGCAGTACCTAAGCACGCAACTAGGAACACCGTCCGGTCCCGGAGAAAAGGTGGGCTTCAAAGATTGAAGACTCTGAACAACAATATTACCATCAATAGCAGGATCCCTAATGGAATTCGAGCTATCTAAGCGATAGGGATATTGACCGGAATGAAACCCACTGGATGAATACGTGGACTTAAAGAACTCAGAAAATAGTTCAGCAACGTCATCATCAGTGCAAGTTTTTTTTACCTCGAAAGGTTAGTGAGGAAGGTTACCCAGAAATTTTCCGCTTTGAATTTACGAAACTGTAAAACTTTTTTGGATTTCTAAAAATTGGGCTTTACAACAACTCAAGTAATTTTTATAACAAAGATGATTAAGACGGTGAAATTTAGAACGTGCTATTAGATAGTTAGAGAGGTCTGCAGATGCTCCAGATTTCTTGAATCTCTTATAAAACCTAGATTTAATGTTATTAAGTCTGATATATTCGAACATAGGGTATAGCGAGTAGGAATGCAGGTATCAAAGAAGTCATCAAGCGTACTGTAAAGTATACAGATAGCCGAATCGACATCAGTGCAAGCATAGAGATCCGACCAATAATGGGAAGCCAACAGATCATTGAGCATAATGAAATTCGCTTTGTAGAAGCATCTAGATCGGGGAAGAGACTGTACTTGAATCCTACGGGGTAGGCTGATATCAAGTGATATCTCTAGCGTAGGGCAAGAAGGTCTTCTGGAAGGGATAAAGGTGGGATTTACGTAAGGGCAGTACCCACCGAGCCATCCACAAATACTAAATCCAGCATTTTATTTCCACTATTTGGAACATTGTTAATCTGTAAAAGAGATGAGTCTAACAAGCAATTGAGAAACTCATGTTGAGCAGTGGGAGTTAAAAAGTTTGAATCACTTATATTAACCCAACTAACTTTTGGCAAGTTAAAGTCACCAACAACAACAAGTCGATCGTTATCTCCCAACTGCGAATGGAAATCGCAGATGGCCGAGCTATGACTAGCATAAACATCCATATCCGAACGAGAGGTGGTATATACGAACAGCAAACAATTACGCTATAGCTACCGAATGAAAGCCTAACTGCTATGAATTCGATATGAGAGATATTTTCCAGCGAAATCAACTCAGATGATAGGTTAGATTCAACAGCAATAAGGACACCTCCCGCTCCAGAGATGCGATCACTCCGATAAACAGCATATTTGTTTGAAAAAACCTCAGAATTGTAATTATCAGGCTTTAGTCAGGTCTCCGTAAAAGCTACAACTTGTGCAGAAAAGTTGAAAGAATTAAGGAAGAATGGAACAAGTTTTGATCGTAAACCAGGAACATTTTGGGTATTAATGAGAAGACGGGACAGATCAGCAATTACCTTTGTGTTGTTATTACTGTGTTCGTCATATCGCTTTTTGGCTGTAATAAAACAGGTTCGGCCCTCGCCTTTCTTGTGAACAAGTGAACCACAGTATGCTTAGGCCAAAAAGGGGAATCAAGTACCTTATCGAAATATTCATCTGAAAGGGATATTTTAAATGAGGAGATGTCTCTCTCATATTTAAAGTTAAATTTATACACATTGATGTTACTAGTGGGTGCAACACCAAGTTTAGAGCAAACGTAATGAGCAATATCATTTTCGGTAAGCGAGGCCTGTAATCGTGACACAAATACATCCCTACGAGGTGGCACGCCAGTCACCTGCAAAGGAGTAGCGGATAGCGCTCCAGAGAGCTGGGAAGGTGCGGCCGTTATAGAACAGTTGACAGAAAACGCATTGCTTGACCTAGCGCTGGTTATCGAGCCCGTCAAAGAAATACTATTTTTTTCAGGTACACTTGTATCGCTAGCAACAACCCCAGTATCGGTAACTGTTATTGTTGGAGCTAAAGATACCGGTGGAGGTGTAGGATGAATTGGGGAGTCCAACGAAATCAACATTGGTGACGTAGAACAAACATATTAACATGATATTCATATTGTTCAAACACATCCCAGGATTACCCAGGTCCACCTTTTGATATCAAGACCCAAGCGAGAACGGGATAAAAAGTATCCTATGTCCGTCTCCTGGTTCTTAACTACCTCTCCACCAATTTTCAGTCAAATCGGTTTATCTGCTCTTGAGTCATATATAATGTAACTAACACCACTTTCTTTTATATATATACATTACATTAGAAACTTCAAAAATAACAGTTTTTCTTCACTATTTAATTGATGTTGTTATACATACAAACCTTCCTCTTCAGTCACTCTATCTATCTAGAAAAAACTGCATCAAAATCCCTTGCGTAGTTTCAAAGGTTTAAGCATTCAAAGGGACATAGGGACAGAAAAGCGACTTTGTTTTATACTATGTAGTGATAAATTACTTTTGATTTGTCATAGTGAAATAATGTTGTCGGAAATTGTCAATAATACCCTTAGATATACAAAATAGATACAGAAAAACCGAGTATTGCCAGCTTCCACTCCATTCCGCGGACTATTTATCGGAACTTTTTAGGATATTTTTTTGTATACTTAGAAATAGTTAAGGAGTTTTTTTGAAATGGTTTGATCATTTCCTTAGCCTATACTAAAATTACAAGTTAGTAATGCCCATCAATCTATTCATCCGGATGCTCATCCCTACATATTTTTTCATATATAAAATAATAAACAGTTATGGAGGACGTGATTATCAACCGATTCTTGTGGCATTTGTCTAGATGCATACCAAATTGAATCACCAAATCTTTAGCCTTTATCTTTAAAACACAAAGTGAACGCATAAGGGTCCGGACGTGTTTTGTATCGCTCCGAGTTATTTATTATATTTCATAATTTTCTGCGCTGAGTCTCGAAGCTTGTTTTAAATATACATACGATTGATATCTGTCAGCTTTCCATTTGGCTTGTTTATATATCTGGAGATAATACAAACCTGGGACTTTTGTTGTTGCTGAAATTCAAGGTATGCCAGCTAACCAATCTGTTGTTGCTAATCTACCTGCTGGCGCGAAGCGACACCTGAGCAAAGCAATTTTTAAGCAGCGAAACTGGATGAGAGTGCAGTTAAACCTCCAATATTAACTGCACTTAAAGAGCTAGATCAGAAAATACAGCTACAATCTGATGCAATAAAGTCCTCGTCTGACGGTCTCTTAGAAAAATTAATCGGAGCAGAGCGTGCTCTTTGTAGTAAAATCGACAAAGAGGTTTCTGTGCTCGGCTCTGGGATGTTAGCACCCCATTTCTGGAATTTTATAACAAAACATATGCCAAATAATTGGTCACTAATTGGTCAGCAGGTTTCAGTAATTGGTCAGCATTAGAAAAAATTTTATGGAAATTTTAAAATTTTCATGGTCGGGTGTGGGATGTTAGCACCCCATTTCTGGAATTTTATAACAAAACATATGCCAAATAATTGGTCACTAATTGGTCATAATTGGTCAGCGGGTCCCACTAATTGGTCAGCCATAGACAATTTTTTATGGCCATTTAAAGTTTTCCAAGGAAAACCAATTTTCCTGTCTAGACACCCTGTATAAATAAATTTTCCAAAAAAAAATATGCCAATTAATTGATCACTAATTGGTCATAATTCGTCAGCAGGTTTCGTTAATTGGTCAGCCATAGGAACTTTTTAATTAATTTTTAAAGTTTTCTTTGTTATCGGATGTTATCGTGTTATCGGATGTTAGCACCCCATCGGTGGATTTTCAAATCGAAACGTATGCCAAATAATTGGTCACTAATTGGTCATAATTGGTCAGCGGGTCCCACTAATTGGTCAGCCATAGAAAATTTTTTATGGCCATTTAAAGTTTTCCAAGGGAAAAATAATTTTCCTGTTTAAACACCCTGTATACATAAATTTTCCAAAAAAAATTATGCCAATTAATTGGTCACTAGTTGGTCATAATTGGTCAGAGGGTCCCACTAATTGGTCAGCCATAGACAATTTTTTATGACCATTTAAAGTTTTCCAAGGAAAATCAATTTTGCTGTCTAGACACCCTGTATACATAAATTTTCCAAAAAAAATTATGCCAATTAATTGGTCACTAATTGGTCATAATTGGTCAGCAGGTTTCGTTAATTGGTCAGCCATAGGAACTTTTTAATAAATTTTTAAAGTTTTCTTTGTTATCGGATGTTACCCTGTTATCGGATGTTAGCACCCCATCGGTGGATTTTCGATTCGAAAGGTATGCCAAATAATTGGTCACTAATTGGTCATAATTGGTCAGCGGGTCCCACTAATTGGTCAGCCATAGAAAATTTTTTATGGCCATTTAAAATTTTCCAAGGGAAAAACAATTTTCCTGTTTAAACACCCTGTATACATAAATTTTCCAAAAAAATTATGCCAATTAATTGGCCACTAATTGGTCATAATTGGTCAGTGGGTCCCACTATTTGGTCAGCCATAGACAATTTTTTATGACCATTTAAAGTTTTCCAAAGAAAATCAATTTTGCTGTCTAGACACCCTGTATACATAAATTTTCCAAAAAAAATTATGCCAATTAATTGGTCACTAATTGGTCATAATTGGTCAGCAGGTTTCGTTAATTGGTCAGCCATAGGAACTTTTTAATTAATTTTTAAAGTTTTCTTTGTTATCGGATGTTACCCTGTTATCGGATGTTAGCACCCCATCGGTGGATTTTCGATTCGAAAGGTATGCCAAATAATTGGTCACTAATTGGTCATAATTGGTCAGCGGGTCCCACTAATTGGTCAGCCATAGAAAATTTTTTATGGCCATTTAAAATTTTCCAAGGGAAAAACAATTTTCCTGTTTAAACACCCTGTATACATAAATTTTCCAAAAAAATTATGCCAATTAATTGGTCACTAATTGGTCATAATTGGTCAGTGGGTCCCACTATTTGGTCAGCCATAGACAATTTTTTATGACCATTTAAAGTTTTCCAAAGAAAATCAATTTTGCTGTCTAGACACCCTGTATACATACATTTTCCAAAAAAAATTATGCCAATTAATTGGTCACTAATTGGTCATAAATGGTCAGCAGGTTTCGTTAATTGGTCAGCCATAGGAACTTTTTAATTAATTTTTAAAATTTTCTTTGTTATCGGATGTTACCCTGTTATCGGATGTTAGCACCCCATCGGTGGATTTTCGATTCGAAAGGTATGCCAAATAATTGGTCACTAATTGGTCATAATTGGTCAGCGGGTCCCACTAATTGGTCAGCCATAGAAAATTTTTTATGGCCATTTAAAGTTTTCCAAGGGAAAAACAATTTTCCTGTTTAAACACCCTGTATACATAAATTTTCCAAAAAAAATTATGCCAATTAATTGGTCAATAATTGGTCATAATTGGTCAGTGGGTCCCACTAATTGGTCAGCCATAGACAATTTTTTATGACCATTTAAAGTTTTCCAAGGAAAATCAATTTTGCTGTCTAGACACTCTGTATACATAAATTTTCCAAAAAAAATTATGCCAATTAATTTGTCACTAATTGCACGTAATTGGTCAGCAGGTTTCGTTAATTGGTCAGACATAGGAACTTTTTAATTAATTTTTAAAGTTTTCTTTGTTATCGGATGTTACCCTGTTATCGGATGTTAGCACCCCATCGGTGGATTTTCGATTCGAAAGGTATGCCAAATAATTGGTCACTAATTGGTCATAATTGGTCAGCGGGTCCCACTAATTGGTCAGCCATAGAAAATTTTTTATGGCCATTTAAAGTTTTCCAAGGGAAAAATAATTTTCCTGTTTAAACACCCTGTATACATAAATTTTCCAAAAAAAATTATGCCAATTAATTGGTCACTAATTGGTCATAATTGGTCAGTGGGTCCCACTAATTGGTCAGCCATAGACAATTTTTTATGACCATTTAAAGTTTTCCAAGGAAAATCAATTTTGCTGTCTAGACACCCTGTATACATAAATTTTCCAAAAAAATTATGCCAATTAATTGGTCACTAATTGGTCATAATTGGTCAGCAGGTTTCGTTAATTGTTCAGCCATAGGAACTTTTTAATTAATTTTTAAAGTTTTCTTTGTTATCGGATGTTACCCTGTTATCGGATGTTAGCACCCCATCGGTGGATTTTGAATTCGAAAAGCATGCCAAATAATTGGTCACTAATTGGTCATAATTGTTCAGTGGGTCCCACTAATTGGTCAGCCATAGAAAATTTTTTATGGCCATTTAAAATTTTCCAAGGGAAAAACAATTTTCCTGTTTAAACACCCTGTATACATAAATTTTCCAAAAAAAATTATGCCAATTAATTGGTCACTAATTGGTCATAATTGGTCAGTGGGTCCCACTAATTGGTCAGCCATAGACACTTTTTTATGACCATTTAAAGTTTTCCAAGGAAAATCAATTTTGCTGTCTAGACACTCTGTATACATAAATTTTACAAAAAAAATTATGCCAATTAATTTGTCACTAATTGCACGTAATTGGTCAGCAGGTTTCGTTAATTGGTCAGCCATAGGAACTTTTTAATTAATTTTTAAAGTTTTCTTTGTTATCGGATGTTACCCTGTTATCGGATGTTAGCACCCCATCGGTGGATTTTCGATTCGAAAGGTATGCCAAATAATTGGTCACTAATTGGTCATAATTGGTCAGCGGGTCCCACTAATTGGTCAGCCATTGCTGACCAATTATGACCAATTAGTGACCAATTAATTGGCACAATTTTTTTAGGAAAATTTATGTATACAGGGTGTCTAGACAGCAAAATTGATTTTCCTTGGAAAACTTTAAATGGTCATAAAAAATTGTCTATGGCTGACCAATTAGTGGGACCCACTGACCAATTATGACCAATTAGTGACCAATTAATTGGCATAATTTTTTTTGGAAAATTTATGTATACAGGGTGTTTAAACAGGAAAATTATTTTTCCCTTGGAAAACTTTAAATGGCTATAAAAAATTTTCTATGGCTGACCAATTAGTGGGACCCGCTGACCAATTATGACCAATTAGTGACCAATTATTTGGCATACCTTTCGAATCGAAAATCCACCGATGGGGTGCTAACATCCGATAACAGGGTAACATCCGATAACAAAGAAAACTTTAAAAATTAATTAAAAAGTTCCTATGGCTGACCAATTAACGAAACCTGCTGACCAATTATGACCAATTAGTGACCAATTAATTGGCATAATTTTTTTTGGAAAATTTATGTATACAGGGTGTCTAGACAGCAAAATTGATTTTCCTTGGAAAATTTTAAATGGTCATAAAAAATTGTCTATGGCTAACCAATTAGTGGGACCCACTGACCAATTATGACCAATTAGTGACCAATTAATTGGCATAATTTTTTTTGGAAAATTTATGTATACAGGGTGTTTAAACAGGAAAATTGTTTTTCCCTTGGAAAACTTTAAATGGCCATAAAAAATTTTCTATGGCTGACCAATTAGTGGGACCCGCTGACCAATTATGACCAATTAGTGACCAATTATTTGGCATACGCTTCGATTTGAAAATCCACCGATGGGGTGCTAACATCCGATAACACGATAACATCCGATAACAAAGAAAACTTTAAAAATTAATTAAAAAGTTCCTATGGCTGACCAATTAACGAAACCTGCTGACCAATTATGACCAATTAGTGACCAATTAATTGGCATATTTTTTTTTTGAAAATTTATTTATACAGGGTGTCTAGACAGGAAAATTGGTTTTCCTTGGAAAACTTTAAATGGCCATAAAAATTGTCTATGGCTGACCAATTAGTGGGACCCACTGACCAATTATGACCAATTAGTGACCAATTATTTGGCATGCTTTTCGAATTCAAAATCCACCGATGGGGTGCTAACATCCGATAACAGGGTAACATCCGATAACAAAGAAAACTTTAAAAATTAATTAAAAAGTTCCTATGGCTGACCAATTAACGAAACCTGGTGACCAATTATGACCAATTAGTGGCCAATTAATTGGCATAATTTTTTTTGGAAAATTTATGTATACAGGGTGTTTAAACAGGAAAATTGTTTTTCCCTTGGAAAACTTTAAATGGCCATAAAAAATTGTCTATGGCTGACCAATTAGTGGGACCCGCTGACCAATTATGACCAATTAGTGACCAATTATTTGGCATATGTTTTGTTATAAAATTCCAGAAATGGGGTGCTAACATCCCACACCCGACCATGAAAATTTTAAAATTTCCATAAAATTTTTTCTAATGCTGACCAATTACTGAAACCTGCTGACCAATTATGACCAATTAGTGACCAATTATTTGGCATATGTGTTGTTATAAAATTCCAGAAATGGGGTGCTAACATCCCAGAGCCTCTGTGCTCGCCATCAAATTTGATAGAAGCTCTTGAGCGTATATCGACTTTAGAGGCCAAACAAGAGCAAGTTGATAGTGAGGTGCAAAAGCTGAAAGCACGGCTTGAAAGTGGTGAAAGCGTAATATCGCATGCTCCTGAAGAGTCCTCAAAATCAAACACGTCTGCAGATGCTGTTTTTTTGGGCTGCCGTTCCCTGAGGATGAAAACCGAAAGAGTCTATTCAACCGCATTTGCTTCTCAATCGATTTTTGTGTACCGCAGATACGTGACCTAACAACAATAGCCTTTGACTGTAACCGTACTCTTCGGTTTTTTTGGTGAATATCGTAGGCGCACAAAATCTCCTATTTCGCTAGATACTGGTGAGCTGCAAGAGAAGTTCTCCATATTTGAGAGTTTGAGCAGTAATAAGATAAAAATAATCCAAGAGGCAATTCGACTTAGAAGGCCGGGACCATTAACCGCAGCATCTACATTGGGTCGGGTCGATTTGTATGGACGAAAGTTAACCGATATCGCGCCATCGATTTTTCGCTAGTATTTGGGCTCAGGAAAAAATTTCCACTACGCATACCCCAAAAAAAAATTTTAGTGCCTGCGAAAAAAAAATGGCGAAAGGGTAAATTTTTCGACCAAAACACTCCCCAAAACCCAAAAAATATTTTTTGTTTGTCAAAAAACTGTTGTAAAACATTGGCGATAACAAAACATTCCCCAAAACCCAAAAAATATTTTTTTTTTGTCAAAAAACTGTTGTAAAACGTTGGCGATAACAAAACCCAAAAAATATTTTTTTTTGTCAAAAAACTGTTGTAAAACGTTGGCGATAACAGTTTTTTGACAAAAAAAAAATATTTTTTGGGTTTTGGGGAGTGTTTTGGTAGAAAAATTTACCCTTTCGCAATTTTTTTTCGCAGGCTCGAAAATTATTTTTTTGGGTATGCGTAGTGGAACTTTTTTTCCTCTGTAAATCATTTGGCAAGAAACAGGATAGAAGTAGAAATAATGAAGACAAACTAAGAGCCGCTGTGATAGCTGAATGGTGATAGCAGCGGCGCCTAAACATTGCCGATGAAGGAGTTTATCAGTTCCAGAAATTAATCTATACAACGAGCTTTGGCAGTTGTCTAAATTTATTCTTTCTTCTAATCTAATTAAAAAAATGTTTCAATTAAAAAAAATGTATCATAAAAATAGTAATGATAAAATAATTATCGTTAGGCCATGAGCTCGATTTGAACGCCCGAACTTAAAATAAAGGAATTGAGAATTTTAAATATGGCAAGAAGTTGCCCATTGCACGCTTCCTGTCTTACCACAAGAGGGAAACAGAAGCGCAACAAAAGACACTTCATGCTTGTGTTTATGTGTCCGTCTATTTACACGACGCACACGGTGGGGTATTTGATCAATCTCTCACTTCATTGTTATGAACGGAAATATTTGACAATAAACTGACGGTGTTCCGCACAGAATTACTATGGATCGGCCTCCGGTTTCGGATGGCCCCGGGGTAATTTTTTGGCATTTCATGAGATATGTCAATATGGGTATCAAACGGAAGGTATTTTAATCCGCATATTAACATTTTTAAGTAGGGTTGCCACTTAAGGTAGCCTCCTTTTTTATATTTCTTTGTTGCTACTGTGGATGTTTTCACAAGGTTGCCACCTTTTTTAAGCTAAAAAAATTACATGAGATATGCCAATAAAGTATCAAAAGAAAGGTATTTCACTCCCGCTTTCCAATAAATACATTTTTAGGTAGGGTTTGCGCCTCAGCTTATTGTAGATATATCTGAGCATATCCACTACCGTCCGAAAGAAAAGAAATATTTGACAGTAAATTCATGGTTTAATTATTCATCATTAGTACAAATATCAATAGCAATGTCGTCATCTTCATCATATTAAACATCTATAGAAAAAGGTTCGGCAGAAAACAGCATCCCTTGACTCTCTTTTGACAATGGCATTGATGTTTTCTTTATTCGGGGACTCTTTCCCGTCAAAAAAGGACCCGAAAATAAAAGCAACCTGTTCATGGCATCGAATTGCAAGAAGTTCTTGAATATTTTCTGGCAAAACTTTCACGATAAAGGCGAAAATGTTTGTTCCTTCCTTCACTGGCATCTTCTGATAATTGGCCCATGGGTAATGAAGAATTTTAGATAACAACTGCGTCATGAATTATAATTTTGTGTACTGTTGGAGACATCGGATACCAAGGATAAAGGCTAACATACAGCTCTGCAGCTTTCATGACAGACTCTGACAAAATTGATCACCACTAAAAAAATCGAGGGTATGCGTAGCCGTTTTTGTTATTAAACTTTGAAACAAACACAAGCTTATGTATTTCCAAAAAATTACTGACATAATATGCCATAAAAAAAGATATATATTTTTGTTTGCAAAGTTTTTAAAAAATTTAATATTGAAAATTAGTAGTATTACAAGTAGAATAACTCAGTTAAAACATGCGGTATAAAAAATCTAACATTTGAATTAAAAACACATTTACCTGTTCTTAAAGAAAATGTGCCTACATAGATTTTATTAAGGCATAACAAGTGAACAAGAATATAGGGGAGAAAAGTATATTGCTTTTTAATCCAAAAATATATCGAACTGCACACAATTTTTCTACAAATTAAGTTGTGCGCAGTAACCTCCGTTGACGTTGCAGATGGGTTTTTGGGTATGTATACTAATCAGTGGACATCTAGGAACACCAGAGAGTATATTTAAAAAAAAAATCGGATATTTTGAAAATTCGACTTTTGGCCAACTAAATTGATCAAATACCCCACCGAGCGACGTCTCCTTGTATACTGCAGGATGCATTACAAATTAGCAGCATAAAGCGAACGCTAATTCCCTTGAGTTCGACAGAGTTTTATCACCAAATGCGATTGATATTTTATCACTGTATTTTGTGGGGTTAGACAAGGATTTGACTGTTGACCACAATTAGCGACACTCGCAAGTCGCAGTTCTTTATATATTTTTAACATTAGGCACTATGTGTTCATTTACCGGCCGCATAGTATCTCAGTTGTGAATCCTGAATCGAGCTGTCTGCCTATTTTATTTATTATTTAAATAAAATATGTTAACTCACTCAAAAATAATTTAAAAATATATAGTATATATAACTCAAGTAGATAACCCCACACTAGGATTTCAGTTTCCGCCGGGAAATATGGGATGATTTCAGGTATTCTACCGGCCGGGATGAAGCGAGTCCAAGCCGACGTGATGACGTTTGCTTTGCAGGACATCGGTCACTACTTTGCTTTTTTTGAAACAAAAAAATGTCTGCCGTTCAGAGGTCACGAAGTGTGCAGATCGCTGTATTTAGAGGAGTATGGGCAGGTGGGCGGATGCCGTGCGGAAAGTCGAACTATCTATTTGCTGAGTTAATTTCCTGGCCCAATGTCAGATGGCAGGCTGGAATGCAAGAAGTCTTTCTCAGCGTTGCAATCGCTAAAAATTAACCGGTTGTCACCACTTAGTAGCGTACTGATATCAGGCCGATAGCCTCTTTGGCAGCACTTGGTATAGGGGATATAGATATCTATAAACTCAAGGTTGACATTGGCTGATCAACAGTTGTGCCTTGACCATCTAAGGTGCTGTCCCTTCGACTGATGTGGGGGTGAAATTGCACGCTATGATGGGTTGATAAGTAAGAAGCCGCCAACATTACCCCAAATCCGCGATCTGATTTTAATTCTTTAATTTTTTTAATTCAAATTAAGTCATTGTATTTATTTATTTTTTTCTTTTTCAATTAGATTTCTGTTCAGGTTTCATTTAAACTTCAACCCAGTTAAGGGCATATTTGTCTTTCTTCAACTTCTTACCGATTTATTTTTGTAATTTGACTCTCGTCAGTATTTCAAAAAAATTACTAGAAAAGAAATTAGTGTCCTAAAAAATTGTTTTTGTTTTGTTTGCTCGATTCGAACCTTGAATGTCCTAAAAAATAAATAAATGTAAGGTGCGATAACCTCCGAAGAGATTTAAGGCCGGGCTTCTCTTCCAAAATGCGTCGCGCTGCTTTTTTAATTTTCCCTACAAATTGGCGGGATGGAACCTACTTGTTTTTATGCCGACTACGAACGGCATCTGCAAGGCAGATGAGTTTTCACTGAGAAGCTTTTCATGGCTGAAATACACTCGGAGTGCTAATTGAAAAAACTTGTTTCTCTAACATCAAAAGTTGCTTTGCCCGGGACGTGAATCCAGAATCTTCGGTGTTGTAGGCGGCGCACGCTACCATTACACCACGGCGTCGTCATATAGGTATTAAAAAATTGTTTTAAAGGGGCTAACATCTAAAAAAAAATTATTTGGTATATTCTAAAACGTCTTGAGCAGCAATCACTTTTAAAAAAATTAGTTTATCAAATAAAAAAACTACTGAGTTCATACCAAAACAAAACATTTACAACCTACTTGTGATGCTTCGAGAAAATTGGCAATTTTTTTACCACAGATACCAAACGAAAGTTGGTTTTTTATATGGAATAAGTTTGTCTTAATAAGCATAATATAGAGGGGTTTCCTGTATTTTAAATTGATATGTCCGTTTAGCCATTAGAAGCTATTAAAACTGTAAATGTCAAAATGTAACTAGTATGTAAATGTTTCGTTTTGATTGAAAAATTTAAATTGATGCAGAAAATATAACATCCGAACTAGCGACTTTGTCAGTCGAGTGATTAATATCTTAGTTAAAAAATATTTTAAATCTATACTTTAAGTTGAAACTAGTGAGGTATAGTCCTGATGGTTTCAAGTCAACGTAATGGAGACTTTGTTGCACTTTATAAATACACCGTTCGAAATTTTTATAGAAACCTGCGAATGGAAAAATCTGCATTAGAAAGTAAATTTTTAAAAATATGTAAATGTTGCGTTTTGGGGTGGACCTCCGAAAATACAGACGAGTGAATAAATGTGCCTTCAATATGACTTTAACATTGAGGAAATCGTGAGTCTATTAAAAATTTTAATTCGATTAAAGTGGTAAATATCTTAAGGAGTTTGAAGAGAAGAGAATGCAGGTGTTTCTACTCACAATTGATGAAAAGGAAATGATTTTATCATATCATTTATCAATGAGGACTTTTTCGGAACCCTGGAAAAAACAAGAATAGGCATAACTTTTTGATGCCACGAAGTTGGATTAACAGACAGATATTAGTATTTTGCGGGGATATGAAATGGGAACTTTTCTCGCTATCAGACCGTTTTTTAATAATACAGACATACCTAAATATGTGTTAACAAATATGAGTGTACATTTTGATGTTATCATTTCTTCATATTTTCATGCTTTTATCCGTCTATATTAGGTTTATTGCAGCTATGTATATAGTAAAGCTATTCTACATTAATAATGAGAGTTTTTGTTTGTTTTAAAATATGCATATAGTGTGCCGTTTATATCTATATGCCCATATAGGATATTTAATACCATGCGCATGCCTTGAGAAAAGATATGCCACAGTTCGCTGCTGGTTGGTACTTTTGTTCACACGATGTAACCTGCCCATTGTGGGCGTGTGTAAATTAAAAATCATCCTATGCATATAGGTTTAACACATAGAAACTTCAGTTGCTCTGTGTTCATATTGGTAGTTAGCTCAAATGCAAGTACACTCTCAGATTTACGGAAATGCAGCAATTCATCTTGTAGGTCTTTTTATAAGCAATAATCACTTACGATTAGCTAAACGATATAATAATACATACATTGTATGTGCATAAGAATGCTGCACTCTCCAAATCCAAAAAAATTATCTCCCCTTTTCTCATTTGATTTACTTATACAAGTTATTTTATCTTAACCCTTTTGTTACATTTAGAAAACTTATATATATGTTATTAAGGTAACGAGATGACCAGTCCTATGTTTTTACATATATAGGTTCAAAAGTTCATAGTTTCAGATACAGTTTCCAACCGTTTTTAGTTTTATTTATTAGTTAAAGGTTTATTTACAATTTATAGATTTGTATACTTAGTGAATATCGCCACTTAGAGTTTTGTTCGAGAATTAGGTATTAACGTTAAATCTTGCAACTAGCATAGAAAATAAAATCAGGAAACGCAGAAGATTAAAGGTAAATCTTCATTATATGATGGAATTATAGAAGGTGACGGATGTAAGCAGTTTCTCGCTCTAGTACCGCCATCTTGAACGCCCTTAGAAATTAGAATGATGTCGGTTTATGAAACTACTTTTTTATTCAGAGGAAAAAGTGTATGGTAAACTATACATATCGATTTTTCTAAAAAAAAATACAACGACATCACTTTTTTTCTCCAATTTTGTTTTGTGTTGACTTTTCTCATATTCAAACTTTTGACAATTCTCATATAATAATTACTTTATTACATATATTTGCCAACCCTGACTTTCTGGTCACAAAGCAAAATAGGCGTGGGCAGCGCTCATATGTATATGCGTTCATGTCAGAGCGCATTCGTCTTCAGACGCGAACTATAGTATTAGTCAGCAACATCGCAGTATTTAAATTTTCTCGTTTCGACAATGGCATCTCGGGGACGGCAACGAGGTCGAAATTTGCAATTAGGTTTTATAATTCAGATCAGAAAGTGAACTTTAACCAAGCATACACCATTCTCATTAAGTGATAGCCCTTCAACCCTTGCCACGGTAGTGACAAAAAAACCGATGCTTTTGTTTTTCAGTTTTCAGTTGAACTTAGTTTTATACTTATACCCAGTTTCAAGGCCAGTGCGCAACTCGCTCTGCTGGACGCATTGTTCCATTACACCATTGTATGAAGACCCGCTTAACCAGCTACCCAGGTGGATGATTGGCCCTGTGCTTCCGTTTCCAACCTCGTCCCATTTGTTGGTTGGTGCAATGGTCTGGGTTATGCTCGAAGGTGTGCAACATAGGGAAAATATTACCCAAACAGGTTTGTGGGGAGTTATAACAGCTGGCTTGACAACTTGGCTGGTGACCGATGCTCTTTCTGGCTTCGGACCCCCTGCCCACTGTTGGCCAGTTTCAGAGGGCGGCCGAAGTAATATAACTGCTCCATGCACCTTCATGTGTCAACCTCAAAAACTTCCTCCACACGTTGACGAAAGGGCTCTTTAACGTAAGTCGTTTTCTCTGTTTTCTTGTGTTTATTTAAAGTTATAACGCAATCGGTAACGAAAAATCTACCACCAGAATATCGCGGAGTCTAATAGGCCCTACACTCTACTCATCTAAGTTATGAGTCAGTTTCGATGTGTTCAAAATGGTTTTGATATTGTAACGAATTTTGGGAAATTCTTCTTATTTGCAACCTTCTGCTAACGTTCGAATCACTAAATTGTTGAATAAATAACCCCAATATTCAATAATACAAATTGGTCTTTATTAGACTACTTTGAAAGTACTTCACAATAACACTTATACCTCGCAACCAATAGCGTGCTTAAATCAAAACTGATTACTGACTACTCAGCTTTCGCTGTTTTTAATACTCTCTGTTGCCTCGTCCACCCATTTCTCCTAAAGTCTAGTAACTTCGCGAACTTCATGCTTGATTACCAGCCATATATGTACATGTATATTTGTAGTTTATAGCTTCTCGCGTGGCCATATGCGTTTGTATATGTGAGCACTACTTCGGCTGATGGTGAGCATCTCTCTGCTGCCTTGTATGTACATGTGTAAATGATGATTGATTTGTTTATGTAGCTTGCTTTAATGTTGTTGTGCCTTTATTTAATAACCTTAGTGATGTGAGTATCAATTAGTGATGCTAATATTCGTCACACTGTCCTCCACCTAAGTCTGATGGTCCCGATCAGACAAATCGCTCGATCCAGCCCCTGCTAGCCTCTCCAAATGAACCACGTTTCTATTTCGTGGTTTCCCAATGGTTTGTATGGGGTAGATGGTATCACTGCTCCTCTTCACAACTTTGTAAGTGGCCTTCCCAACTGTACCAAAATTTGGATAGACGACCTTATTATCCCTGTCATTATCCTGGACCGTTCACTCACACTCTGTTATTTGGCGAATGAACTACTTCGTAGAGCTTGCGCTTGACGGATTGGCTTCGCATAATCAGTATCGTTCCCACGTTTCACAACAGTGGTGCGCCCTGGCTTGAAACCGCCCTGCGTTCTTTCTGGGAAATTCTTTTTCATTTCAGGGCCCCCATTAGGGTTTGTCAATGCCAGTGTTTTTCTTGCAGGTACCTTAGGTTTTGATTTGCCTGGCCCATTCGTTACATCAACCTTTGCCCGATCTACTTTCTTTGACTTTTGTGGTCTCTGTCGAATGTCCTCCACCAGCACCCGCTTACTGCTGAACCCTTCCTCCAAACTGAAGTTAAGTGACACATCCTTGTTCTTATAGCGCACAATCCTTCTCTGCATATCAAATTTCATTTTAATAATATTGGTTACATTTTAAAATTTAGGTAGATTTTAGATTCAAAAATTGTAATTAACATTTCAAGTGTAAAGTAGACTATTTCTTAAATCCTACTGCTATAACTGATGAGTGGAGTTCGGGTCGCCAAGGGTTTGACAGGACTTTACGAGGACCCAGGAGTGAGGTTAAAAGTGGAATTTTGAGAGTTAGTTTTCAGTAATTAATTTAGTAAGTTAGTTATTAGTTTTTGTTAGATTTATATGTATATTTTTTTATTTATTATTCTTTTTTTTATTTTATTTAAAATTTTTTTTTTATTAAATTTTTTTATTTATTATTTTTTATTTTTTTGTAAGTTAGTTAGTTACTTTTAGTTTTTTTTTAGTATTAGTATTTTTCGAAGAATGGTTCCCCCTTTTTTTGTTTTTTAGTGGCTTTTAGCGCCTTTTCTTTGTGAGATTTTGTTTCTCTCTCAAAAAATTCTTTAATTCTTGTTCTTTTGTTTTCAAAACCTCGAGGGCTTATACCTTGGTTATAATTTTGAGAATTGACTTTTCTCTGGTTTTCTGTTGCAGGTTTTTTTTTTTGTACCTTTTTATTTCGTTTTTTCTTTGTTTTTCTGTTGGAATGCAGGCACAAACTCAGATGACATGATGAAGGCTCGTATCCCCTTTGAAAGTGAACATAAGCTTTCGTAAGTTAAAATTTTCCCGCCAATCGAATGAGTTACTTCTCATGTCAATTAAAGACGATAGTCCCATGGAGGAATTGAACCACTTCCATTGATATCGCTCGGACCACCGAGTGAACTGGAATTGAACCAATACGACAGATCGAATACATAAGGGAATTTGGACCCGGACCACCGGTGCTTAGGGATCTATGCATGAGTTTTCTACCTCCTGACCAATGTTTTTTTATATCATCATTAATTTTTCGGTTATGCCTAGCTTTTAAGTGCTTGAATTCCGACCAGAGGAGCCAACATTTCTCGAACCAGCTTTGGGGACCGTGTGTCTCCGTTTTGGGGGCGCATTGCCATTTGCCATGTTCGATGGCGCCACCACCTACAAGGCACGATTTGTCCTACTTAAAAGCCCGCTCTTGTTTTGAAATTCCCTCTTAGTATTGAACCCGCCTCTTAGTTAGGGCCGAAAGATGAGTTTTATTATTTCTTAAATTTCTACTTTCCTGTTCGTGTAGAAGAAGAGCCTTTATGTCCTCGTTAGTGCGCTCCCTGAAGTTTGCTAAGTCCTGGTAATTTATCCTAGCTGTCCTATTCAGAAAAACATCAGCTGGCTTGCACTTTATTACGGAATGTATCGTGTTATTATACCTATCCACAGTTATTGCGACGCGTTCTTCAGGTGTTAATCTAGGAAATTCAACGAAAAGGCAGCGGCATATTTCAATCAAGGTAGAGTGTAGCCTCTCTACCTGACCCTTGGCCTCACTTCGCAGCGTTGGCGTTTGGTACATTTCTATCCCTAGGGACCTGATATAATTTAATACAAGTGGTGACAAAAATCCGCGTTCGTTGTCCATGACCAAGGCTCGTGGCACTGTAAAATAATGCAGCGCGACCGCTAGGTTCATTCGCAAATGAAGAGATGACTTATTTTTGATTGGGAAGAGCTTAGAAAATTTAGTAAATTTGTCGTTACAACTCAAATATTTTTGTCGCTCAATTTCCAAAATATCGATGTGCAAGATTTCGCACGGATAACTACGAATGGGAGTTGGTTGCTCATATGGTTTAGAAGGGTGCCTATCGTATTTGTTCAATTTACATGTTTCGCATTGGCTAATGTATTCCCTATTCTGTTTGGACATTGCGGGAAAATAAAATTTTTTCAGTACCTGTTCCCTATTTTCACGAGCATTTCGATGCGCGCGCTTGTGCTCCTTCTCGATAATGTTGAATACCCTATCAGCCATTTTCATTCATTTTCAGCCCATTGTCAAATCTTCTACCACGCGCTGCGTGATGCTAATTTTATATCTACTGAAATTGTTAACGTATACAGCCTGCAAATTGTGGAGGTCATCTTCCGGAATTTTAATGCTATTTATGACGTTTGGGTTGAGGTAATTTTTGAGGACTGGTGACAAAGCTTCGACGCTTAGTACAGGCATTGTGATAAAGTACCTCTTTTAACTCCTATAAGGCTCTTCTGAACACTCGGATGTCGCCCCCGCCTAAAAACACATGATTTCTGAACACATTTGTGGGTGCCTCTACGTGAGGTACGAGGTCAGAGCTATCCTGCTCTGCGGAGTGCATGTTATCCTCTGAAGCAGTATCAGTTTGAGATACCGCGTCAGCCAGGTGAGTGCGTTCACTTCCGTCTTGAGACGGGAGAGTGCATCGGAGGTTACATTTATTTTACCTGGCTTATAAATTAACTCGCAGTTATATTCCTCTATACGAACTTTCCATCGCTTGAGCTTTGCATTGTAATTGCGATTACTCAAGGAAAATGTCAGAGGTTCGTGATCAGTGTAAACCCTAATTTTCTTTGCGCCGTAAAGGTAGGAGCGCAAATTATTCAGTGACCAAACAATAGCTAAAAGCACTTTTTCATTCGTAGCGTAGGTTTCTTCGGTTTTGTTTAGAGACCGCGATATGTAAGCTATCGGTTTATCATCGCCTATGGATCCTTGTGACAGTACCGCGCCAACGGCGTAGTTCGATGCGTCCGTTGTCAAATTAAATGGTTTAGAAAAATCTGGAAATGCTAAGACATCCGCTGACATCAATAGTTGTTTCAGCTCGCAGAAGGCTTCTAAAGCTCCTTGTTATGTTTAATCGTTACGTTTTTGGACGCGTTCGCTTTTACCTGTGCATTTTCACCTCGAGTGAGGTTGGTGAGTGGCTTGGCGACCTTGGCGTAATCCTTAATGAATTTCTTATAGTATGAGGTCGTACCAAGGAAACTTTTTAAATCCTTCAAATTTTCCGGGATTGAAATCATTTTGTTAGCTTCTACCTTTTATGGGTCAACGCGTACTCCATCGGGAGTAATAATATAACAGAGAAATTCGCTTTCTCTTTCAAAGAAGCATGTCTTTTCCAAATTAACCTTAAAGTTCGCCCCCAAAAGTGTTGCAAAAACCTTCTCAACATTAACAAGGTGTTCCTCAACATCCTTGCCAAATACTATATGATGTCGTCAATATAGACGTAACAAATTTTTCCGATGTACTTCTTGAGGACATCGTCTATCATCCTTTGGAAAATGGCAGGCGCATTTTTCAACCCAAATGGCATTTTATCTGTTTTTCAACTACATCTCTTATATATGCTGGTGTAGTGTTGCATGGAATTCACCTCACTTCGAATGCGCTTAACGTTACAAAATATACATACACACCAACGATCATATTTAAGTGATCCATATAACCACTATTAGTTATTCGCATTTGCCAAACGGCTCAATATATCGATTCGTCATAACAACCAGCTTATGTGCGGATCATATTGACAATATGTAGGTCAATACAACAATATGCTGACAAACAATTATTCATTATGAAATCATGTACCTTTTAGTATGTAAGCATTAATGTAAGTATGTATGTGTAGGATAAGAACTTTTGTATAAACAGAAATGGATTTGGTTAATAAAAAGAATCGCTTTTGTTCGCCCAACCTTAAAGTAAGTAGTCTTTCTTTTATTCAACATATTATATGGCGATTCTGCCACCCTGATCTTCAATTAGCTTAAAATTTGCTCATAAGTAAAATTCGCTAGATTTTTCTGACCAGAGATCCTGCCAAGTCTGTCTCGAAAGTATTTTTAAAATTAAAAAGGGCTATTTTTTTCTAAAAGTCCTCGAAATCTACATACTACCTGGACTCTGTCATGCAACAAAAACAGGACATTTCAAGCAATGATTGGACACTAAAGGAGATGCGATATATCAATTCAACATTTTACATATTTACATTCGCAAGGACAATTTGTCGTACCACAGCAACAGAATAGAGATGGAAAAATTAAATCAAATTGAAGACGCAGCATAAAAAAGAGTGGAATATTACAAGGATAATAATTTTGGCCGGAGGCAGTAATCACAACAACTGAGACGGGCAGCATGAATGGCAACTACTATTGAGAAGTATATAATAAACCTTAGAATCAATTGAGCGGCCTTATGGACGCTAAACCATCAGCAAAAACATTTGTTTTTGCTTAGGAATTTTTTTTTTTTTAAGTTAGGAATAGATAAAATTTATAAGGGACAAGTAAGGAAGGTTAAGTTCGGGTGTAACCGAACATTACATACTCAGTTGAGAGCTATGAAGACAAAATAAGGGAAAATCACCATGTAGGAAAATGAACCTAGGGTAACCCTGGAATGTGTTGTTTGTACGATATGGGTATCAAATTAAAGGTGTTAATAAATATTTTAAAAGGGCGTGGGCCTTAGTTCTATAGGTGGACGCCTTTTGGAGATATCGCCATAAAGGTGGACCAGGGGTGACTCTAGAATTTGTTTGTATGATATGGGTATCAAATGAAAGGTGTTAATGAGTATTTTAAAAGGGAGTGGGCCTTAGTTCTATAGGTAGACGCCTTTTCGAGATATCGTTATAAAAGTAGACCAGGGTTGACTCTAGAATGCGTTTGTACAATATGGGTGTCAAATTAAAGGTATTAATAAGAATTTTAAAAGGGAGTTGTGGTAGTTGTATATGTGAAGGCGTTTTCGAGATTTCGACAAAAATGTGCACCAGGGTGACCCAGAACATCATCTGTCGGGTACCGCTAATTTATTTATATATATAATACCACGAACAGTATTCCCGCCAAGATTTCAAGGGCTTTTTATTTCGCCCTGCAGAACTTTTTCATTTTATTCTACTTCCAATCAACCAATCCAATTACCATGTTTCATCCCTTTTTTCGTATTTGGTATAGAATTATGGCATTTTTTTTTTCATTTTTCGTAATTTTCGATATCGAAAAAGTAGGCGTGGTCAGAGCCGGATTTCGTTCATTTTTTATACCAAGATAGAGAGAATTCAGATAAGTACGTGAATTACGTTCAGTAAAGATATGTCAATTTTTGCTCAAGTTATCGTGTTAAGGGTCTAAGTTGAGCTTGTTCTATATGGATCGCGGGAAGTCCATATAGTATTGGCGCTGTATACGCAGTGCAAGTAAGCTGCTTCTTGGATTTTAAAGATATGTTTTTCTGTTTGTATATTTCATTTATGAGGTTATTGTTTTTCCTTAGTAATCATTGTGTAGGATCGTTTTTTTTTTTTTTTTGTTTTGTAGGTGTTTTTGTCATTTAATAATTTTTCCATTTTGTGTTTATAGTCCATTTTCCACATCATTACTCATTTGTTTCCTTTGTCTGCAGTTGCAATTATTATTTCCTGATCATGTCGATACACGAAGTTTTGAGTGTCTTCAATAATGTTTAATATAGGTTTATCTTTTGGGTCATTATGGAGTTTATTTTTGTACTTATTATTTTTATAGTTTTCGTTCGTTTTAATAAATTAGAAGCAAATTTAAGTTTTGCAAGCCATAAATCAAAAGCAGTCAAAGATGCTATGTTACAATTTGGCAGTTTTAAAAAAAACCGAAATGTCCATTCGAAAAAGGAAAAAATGGCAATAATTCATTGGTTTAAGGTGCTGAAACTTTATATGTGGTTTCACGTTAGAACTAAATAGAAAATTGGTAAAATATTATGAAATAGTCATTGTACCGCCTACATTTAACAAAGAAATTTTAAAATTTTGGAAGCCGTAAACCAAAAGTCATTAAAGTTATTGGCGCATAATCATAGTCAAAATAAAATAGGTTTTAAATTTAGTTGCAGCTTTTTGACATAATTTTCTATGTGCTATCTGCCAAAAAAGCTGCAACTAAATTTAAAACCTCTTTTATTTCGACTATGAATATGCGCCATTATGTTTAAATGCTAGACGGAGGTAATGCTTGCGATAATACACATACTTATCCATATACGTATATTATATAACTAAGGGCCGCTTTGAACATACCAGGTTTAGGGTATTTGTCTTTATTTGACAGATCACCCACAGATAATGAAAATAGGGAAAAGGGCCCTAGGTGGAAATTCGCATAATCGGTTGACGACCACGAGCAATTAAAAAATGTTTTTTAATTCTTATCTTAGCAAAAAATTAAATATCTTATTCCATAACTACAAATAAATTATACATACTGTTATTTCACCTCAGAAGTGATATGGTAGAGCAAACTACGAGCGTTAACAGTTTTTTGAAAATAGGCGTGGCTCATTTTATATCTTTCATGAAAGTGAAGTGGTATATTAAGTTTGTCATGACTCTTAAAATTGTAAGTCCTTAAAGTAAGGGAGAGGAGATAGAGCATCCATACGATATGTCGAAAAAAAAATTGTCGAAACACAAAAGGCCGAATCGTTAAAAACTCTTTATACAGAAAACTTTTTTATTTTTTATTTTAAAAATGTCAAAAAGAGAAAAATTACGGAAAAAAGTCGAAATTGGTATACTTAAAGCAAAACTCCAAAAATAAAATTTTAAGGCAGTGTGTTATTATTATGGTCAGGCCCGACGAGAGGGGAGGGGGAATGGGAGGATTCTCCCGGGCCGGGGTTTCTGAGGGGGCCCGCGATTTAGAGGTACTAAGACATTTTTTTTAATTCAGGAGAGTCTTTAATTGTTCCATTTACAATTTTTAAGCCGAATTTGAAAAGCAACGAATATCTGCATTTAGTTTAATATTATAGTGAAGTGTGAAAAACATTCTGAAAAGTCCTTTTCCTTAAAATTGAAGAATAAATATTTAATTTGGCAGCTGGCTCAAAACGTTGTTTATAAATTTGTGCAAAACACGTGAGGAAAATTATATTAGATCAATGCAAGAAAGCCAATTATTTTGCTATTATCGTTGGTGCTACGCCTGATGCTAGTCACGTTGAACAGACTATGTTCTACTACGTGCTACCTCCATTTCAATTCGAAAGCAACAAACGGTTTTTGGCTTTCATGGATTGTAACTAGAGCTTACACTTTCTCCTCGAATACAAGCGAGATTTTTGAGACCCGAGAAATCGGGAACTCGCCTTCATACGAGATTTTCGTGTCTTGAAGTTTCTCGACATAAACTTAGTCGCTGTATGGACAGTATTTATACACTTTTTATACTCAGTTGAGCAGAGCTCACAGAGTATATTAACTTTGATTGGATAACGGTTGGTTGTACAGGTATAAAGGAATCTAGATAGATATAGACTTCCATATATCAAAATCATCAGTATCGAAAAAAAATTCGATTGAGCCATGTCCGTCCGTCCGTCCGTCCGTTAACACGATAACTTGAGTAAATTTTGTGGCATGTAGGTTCCTGGGCACTCATCTCAGATCGCTTTTTAAAATGAACGATATCGGACTATAACCACGCCCACTTTTTCGATATCGAAAATTTCGAAAAATTGAAAAAGTGCGATAATTCATTACCAAATACTGATAAAGTGATGGCAGGTGAGTTGAACTTATGACGCAGAGTAAAATCTTGGATAATGGGCGTCGCACCGCCCACTTTTAAAAGAAGGTAATTTAGAAGTTTTGCAAGCTGTAATTTGGCAGTCGTTGAAGATATCATGATGAAATTTGGCAGAAACGTTACTCTTATTACTGTATGTATGCTTAATAAAAATTAGCAAAATCGGAGAACGACCACGCCCACTTTTAAAAAAAAATTTTTTTAAGTCAAATTTTAAAAGAAAAGTTAATATCTTTACAGTATATAAGTAAATTATGTCAACATTCAAATCCAGTAATGATATGGTCAAACAAAATACAAAAATAAAAGAAATTTTCAAAATGGGCGTGGCTCCGCCCTTTTTCATTTAATTTGTCTAGGATAATTTTAATGCCATATGTCGAACAAAACATCACCAATCCTTGTGAAATTTGGTAGAGGCTTAAATTCTAAGACGATAACTGTTATCTGTGAAAAAGGGCGAAATCGGTTGAAGCCTCGCCCAGTTTTTATACACAGTCGACCGTCTGTCCTTCCGCTCGGCCGTTAACACGATAAATTTGGCAAAAATCGATATATCTTTACCAAAGTCAGTTCACGTACTTATCTGAACTCACTTTATATCGGTGTAAAAAATGGCCGAAATCCGACTAAGGCCACGCCCACTTTTTCGATATCGAAAATTACTGAAAACGAAAAAAATGCGATAATAATATACCAAATACGAAAAAAGGGATGAAACATGGTAATTGGATTGGTCTATTGACGCAAAATATAACTTCAGAAAAAAAATTTGTAAAATGGGTGTGACACCTACCATATTAAGTAGAAGAAAATGAAAAATTGTTGCAGGGCGAAATCAAAAGCCCTTGGAATCTTGGAAGGATAACTGTTCGTGGTATTAAATATATATATATATATATATATATATATATATATATATATATATATATATATATATATATATATATAAATTAGCGGTACCCGACAGATGATGTTCTGGGTCAGCCTGGTCCACATTTTCGTCGATATCTCGAAAACGCCTTCTCATATAAAACTACCACCACTCCCTTTTAAAACCCTCATTAATACCTTTCGTTTGATACCCATATCGTACAAACACATTATAGAGTCACCCCTGGTCCACCTTTATGGCGATATCTCGAAAAGGCGTCCACCTATAGAACTAAGGCCCACTCCCTTTTAAAATACTCATTATCACCTTTCATTTGATACCCATATAGTACAAACAAATTCTAGAGTCAGCACTGTTCCACCTTTATGGCGATATCTCGAAAAGGCGTCCACCCATAGAACTAAGGCCCACCCCTTTTTAAAACACTCATCAACACCTTTCGTTTGATACCCATATTGTACAAACGCATTCTAGATTCACCCCTGGTCCACGTTTATGGCGATATCTCGAAAAGGCGTCCACTTATAGATTTAAGGCCCACTCCCTTTTAAAATACTCATTAACACCTTTCATTTGATACCCATATCGTAAAAAAAATTCTAGAGTCACCCCTGGTCCACCTTTATGGCGATATCTGGAAAAGGTGTCCACTTATAGAACTAAGGCCCACTCCCTTTTAAAATAATCATTAACACCTTTCATTTGATACCCATATCGTACAAACAAATTCTAAAGTCACCCCTGGTCCACCTTTATGGCGATATCTCGAAAAGGCGTCCACCCATAGAACTAAGGCCCACTCCCTTTTAAAATACTCATTAACACCTTTCGTTTGATACCCATATTGTACAAACGCATTCTAGAGTCATCTCTGGTCCACGTTTATGGCGATATCTCGAAAAGGCGTCCACCCATAGAACTAAGGCCCACTCCCTTTTAAAATGCTCTTTAACACCTTTCATTTGATGCCCATATCGTATAAATAAATTCTAGTCACCCCTGGTCCACCTTTATGGCGATATATCGAAAAGGCGTCCACCTATAGAGCTTAGGCCTACTTCCTTTTAAAATACTCATTAACACCTTTCATTTGATACCCATATCGTACAAACAAATTCTAGAGTCACCCCTGGTCCACCTTTATGGCGATATTTCGAAAAGGCTTCCTCCTATAGAACTTAGGCCCACTCCCTTTTAAAATACTCATTAACACTTTCATTTGATACCCATGTCGTACAAACAAATTCTATGATGAGATGATTACGGATGATCCAGAGACTGGTTTTGTACGATGTGGGTATCAAATGAAAGGTGTTAGTGAGAATTTTAAAAGGCAGTGGGCCTTAGTTCTGTAGGTGGACGCCTTTTGGAGATATCGCCATAAAGGTGGACCAGGGGTGACTCTAGAATGTGTTTTTACGATATTGGTATCAAATTAAAGGTATTAATGAGAGTTTTAAAAGGGAGTGGTGGTAGTTGTATATGTGAAGGCGTTTTCCAGATATCGACCAAAATGTGGACCAGGGTGACACACAGCATCATCTGTTGGATAGCGCTAATTTATTTATATATGTAATACCTGCCAAGATTTCAAGGGTTTTTTATTTCGCCCTGCAGAACTTTTTCATTTTCTTCTACTTAGTATGGTAGGTGTCACACCCATTTTACAAAGTTTTTTTCTTAAGTTATATTTTGCGTCAATAAACTAATCCAATTACCATGTTTTATCCCTTTTTTCGTATTTGGTATAGAATTATGGCATTTTTTCATTTTTAGTAACTTTCGATATCGAAAAAGTGGGCGTGGTCATAGTCGGATTTCGGCCATTTTTTACACCGATATAAAGTGAGTTCAGATAAGTACGTGAACTGACTTTGGTAAAGATATATCGATTTTTGCCAAATTTATCGTGTTAACGGCCGAGCGGAAGGACAGACGGTCGACTGTGTATAAAAACTGGGCGTGGCTTCAACCGATTTCGCCCTTTTTCACAGAAAACAGTTATCGTCCTAGAATCTAAGCCTTTACCAAATTTCACAAGGATTGATAATGTTTCGTTCGACATATGGCATTAAAATTATCCTAGACAAATTAAATGAAAAAGGGCGGAGCCACGCCCATTTTGAAAATTTCTTTTATATTTGTATTTTGTTGCACCATATCATTACTGGAGTTGAATGTTGACATAATTTACTTATATACTGTAAAGGTATTAACTTTTCTTTTAAAATTTGACTTTAAAAATTTTTTTAAAAGTGGGCGTGGTCGTTCTCCGATTTTGCTAATTTTTATTAAGCATACATACAGTAATAAGAGTAACGTTCCTGCCAAATTTCATCATGCTATCTTCAACGACAGCTTGCAAAATTTATAAATTACCTTCTTTTAAAAGTGGGCGGTGCCACGCCCATTATCCAAGATTTTACCAATTCTGCGTCATAAGTTCAACTCACCTGCCATCGCTTTATCCGTATTTGGTAATGAATTATCGCACTTTTTCAATTTTTCGAAATTTTCGATATCGAAAAAGTGGGCGTGGTTATAGTCTGATATCGTTCATTTTAAATAGCGACCTGAGATGAGTGCTCAGGAACCTACATACCAAATTTCATGAAGATACCTCATAATTTACTCAAGTTATCGTGTTAACGGACGGACGGACGGACGGACATGGCTCAATCGATTTTTGTTTCGATACTGATGATTTTGATATATGGAAGTCTATATCTATCTAGATTCCTTTATACCTGTACAACCAACCGTTATCCAATCGAATTTAATATACTCCGTGAGCTCTGCTCAACTGAGTATAAAAATTGTATAAATACTGTCCATACAGCTATTAAGTTTATGTCGAGAAACTTCGAGACACGAAAATCTCGTATGAAGGCGAGTTCCCGATTTCTCGGGTCTCAAAAATCTCGCTTGTATTCGAGGAGAAAGTGTAAGCTCTAGTTACAATCCATGAAAGCCAAAAACCGTTTGTTGCTTTCGAATTGAAATGGAGGTAGCACGTAGTAGAACATAGTCTGCTCAACGTGACTAGCATCAGCCGTAGCACCAACGATAATAGCAAAATAATTGGCTTTCTTGCATTGATCTAATATAATTTTCCTCACGTGTTTTGCACAAATTTATAAAAAACATTTTGAGCCAGCTGCCAAATGAAATATTTATTCTTAAATTTTAAGGAAAAGAACTTTTCAGAATGTTTTTCACACTTCACTATAATATTAAACGAAATGCAAATATTCGTTGCTTTTCAAATTCGGCTTAAAAATTGTAAATGGAACAATTAAAGACTCTCCTGAATTAAAAAAAAAATTCTTAGTACCTCTAAATCGCGAGCCTGACCATAAAAATAACACACTGCCTTAAAATTTTATTTTTGGAGTTTTGCTTTAAGTATACCAATTTCGACTTTTTTCCGTCATTTTTCTTTTTTGACAAAAAAAAAGTTTTCTGTATAAAGAGTTTTTAACGATTCGGCCTTTTGTGTTTCGACAACTTTTTTTCGACATATCGTATGGATGCTCTATGTCCTCTCCCCTTCTTTAAGGACTTACAATTTTGAGAGTCATGACAAACTTAATATACCACTTCACTTTCATGAAAGATATAAAATGAGCAACGCCTATTTTCAAAAAACTGTTAACGCTCGTAGTTTGCTCTACCATATCACTTCTGAGGTGAAATAACAGTATGTATAATTTATTTGTAGTTATGAAATAAGATATTTCATTTTTTGTTAAGATAAGAATTAAAAAACATTTTTTAATTACTCGTGGTCGTCAACCGATTATGCGAATTTCCACCTAGGGCCCTTTCCCCTATTTTCATTATCTATGGGTGATCTGTCAAATAAAGACAAATACCCTAAACCTGGTATGTTCAAAGCGGCCCTTAGTTATATAATATACGTATATGGATAAGTATGTGTATTATCGCAAGCATTACCTCCGTCTAGCATTTAAACATAATGGCGCATATTCATAGTCGAAATAAAATAGGTTTTAAATTTAGTTGCAGCTTTTTTGGCAGATAGCTCATAGAAAATTATGTCAAAAAGCTGCAACTAAATTTAAAACCTATTTTATTTTGACTATGATTATGCGCCAATAACTTTAAAGACTTTTGGTTTACGGCTTCCAAAATTTTAAAATTTCTTTGTTAAATGTAGGCGGTACAATGCCTATTTCATAATATTTTACCAAATTTCTATTTAGTTCTAGCGTGAAACCACATATAAAGATTCAGCACCTTAAACCAATGAATTATTGCCATTTTTTCCTTTTTCGAAATGTCTATATGGTTTTTTTGAAAAGTGCCAAATTGTAACATAGCATCTTTGACTGCTTTAGATTTATGGCTTGCAAAACTTAAATTTATTAAAACGAACGAAAACAAGAGATTCGCTTTGACTATAAAAATAATAAGTACAAAAATAAACTCCATAATGACCCAAAAGATAAACCTATATTAAACATTATTGAAGACACTCAAAACTTCGTATATCGACATGATGAGGAAATAATAATTACAACTGCAGACAAAGGAAACAAATGAGTACTGATGTGGAAAGTGGACTATAAACACAAAATGGAAAAATTATTAAATGACAAAAACACCTACAAAACAAAACAAAACCATCCTACACAATGATTACTAAGGAAAAACAATAACCTCATAAATGAAATATACAAACAGAAAAACATATCTTTAAAATCCAAGAAGCAGCTTACTTTCACTGCGTATACAGCGCCAATACTATATGGACTTCCCGCGATCCATATAGAACTAGCTCAACTTAGACCAATATCATCTTCTGTAGGTGTGCCATGCTACAAACTTTCAAAGTATATTTGACAGACATTAAAAAACATTATTTGTAACACTCTGAATGTTAAAAGCTCCCTCCAACTAACTTAGTGCTCGTGGTCGTCAACCGATTTCGTGAAATTCCACTCAAGGTCCTATTCCCTTCTCCAATTATATGTGGGTGATCTGTCAGATGAAGGCGAATAACGTTAACCTGGTATGGTAAAAACGGCCCTTATATAAATCTATAAAATGAATTTGTGTGCTTTTTGTAATTGGTATTAGAGAAAAATTGTAAGTTTACATACGGCGATGGTTACTAGGACATGTTTCTGAATTTCACTTCTTCATCAGCTAGCTTTTCGGGAGCTGAGCGTTGAACTCGAATCTCCAACATTCATATCAGTGCAAGCCTTTAGCTGCTAAGCCATATGAATGTCCCGTTGTTCGCTTTTGAAAGCTTAGTAACATTTGTTCGGATTTTTACAGTATTTGTTTTTAATACTTGCGTTAGTACGTTCAAAGCTGGAAAACGGCTACACCGATTTTAATAATTTTTCTGTTATTTTCGATCTGATTCAGGGATAATTTTTTTTATTTAATCGGAATTAGTGTTCGTTTATCGTAAAAAGATCCTACTATTTAGGCTGCTTTTATACCTGCTGCTACTTACTTACTTACTTGATTCAGGGATCATATACGGCGAAATTTCTTTATTTTTAAACTTGAATTGAAAAACATTTAAGCTAATACTCAAAAGGGGTTTAACCGATTTCAGTAATTTTTTCTTGCCTTTATTCAACCGGAAAACGCGTTCATGTATAGCAAAAAAAAATTGAAAATCCTCAAATATTTTAGCTAATAGAACTAATTTCGCTGTTATTTCTGCTTCTTTGGGTGTTTTTATACCTGCTGTTACACCCCTTTTATATATGCAACATTTTTTTTATTCACTTATTTACTCATCTTGAAATTGTTACATTTCTTACAGACTAATGACATATATAAAAACTTACGCTCTCATTTCACATATGATTAAGTATCAATTTAAAAGTATTTTCATAGTAGAAGAAATGCAAAACTGAAGAATTTAAGAGCAAGTTAAACTCTGGAAGGAGGAGCATTTGCAGCATAGTTAGTTCTTGCCAATCCCACAAAAAAGTGCGCATTATTTCTTAAGCATATATGTATGTGGAATAGCAAAGAAAATACGTTCTAAAAGGTAGGGAAAATCAAAAGCCCCACGTATTAAATTAAAAATAAATATTAGAGAGAGAAAAGTTCTCCTGCAGTTCAAGTTCTAAAGATTGATGAGCAAGTATCTGGATTCATAGGAAGGAAAACGAAATATAAAAATGAAGGGGACGTTGAGCGTACTTAATAAATACTTTTTGACATAAAACGGCCGCCAAATAAATACGGCATATTCCAATCTCGAATATACCAGAGTAGTGTATAGTGATTTTAAAGTATATGGATCAGTATAATCAGAACCGAATCGTCGAACAAAAGCCAAAATATAGTAAGCCTTAGCTATTGTAAAGTTTAAATGATTATGAAAAGAAAACTTGGAATCAAACACCATCCCAATGTGGTAGGAAGTAGGAATGAGTAAACGGGATTTAGAATATGAGACATGATAGCATTTTTTAATATTTGACGCAAGTTTATTATTTGTACACCAAGTAACTAAATTATCTAGGTCCTTCTGAAGTTTAATTGAGTCGGAGGGGTCAAATAATCTTGTTGAAAATCTTCATATCATCTGCATAAAGCAGAAATTGAGAAGATCCAAAACAACTAGCAATATCATTTATGAAAATCACAAAAAGAAGAGGACCCAGTATGGTACCCTGATGAACGCCTGAAAAAGCTATGAAAGGATAGGGATAGGGTTTAGAAAATGGGAGTGATAAACGTAGTTTTCCTTGCATCAATGGGCTCCCCTTGCGCGAGGGATTTATTAAAAAGCAGCCGTAAAGGGTAGACGATAGCAGAACTGTTTTTGAGAAGGCGAGACGACAAGCCATCAACATCAGTCTGTTATGACAACTTTACTTGCTGAACCCCCCTTCCAATATCATCCAAAGTGAGCTCAAGACCACCAAAATTTAACGTAGAATCAGCAGGAAGAAGCCAATTATTACTCACGTCCGAGTCTTGGTCAAAATTTGAACTAAAAAAAAACAGCGAAAAGATTCGCAGCATCTGATGAAGAAAGAGTCTGGTTGCTTATCATTAGAACACAACGGAGGGAATACTTGAACAAGATTTCATAGACTTAACATAACGCCAGAAAACTTTGCGATTAAATTTTATATCTGCCTCAAAGTTACGTTCCTAAATCAAATTCTCCGGATTTCTGCAAAGACTTTAGACCAATTACCCTACTGCCTGCTTTATCCAAAGTATACGAAAAGCTACTATCAAAGCAGATAACTGACCATATTCATGACAACCACTTGCTGTTTGAAGTCCAATCAGGTTTCAGAAAAGGGCATAGTTGGCTACGTCCATGTTGAAGATTCTTGAAGATATACGTCCAGCTTACGACAACAACGATCTTACGGTATTAGTACTTCTAGATTTCTCAAGAACTTTTGATATTATTGATTTTAAAATACTTTTTCGCAAGCTCGAAAATTACTATAATTTCAGGCCGTATGCAATTGAGTTAATGCGAAACTATCTCACTGGCCGATTCCAGAAACTTCATTGCGGTGATGGACTCTCTGATTTAAAGTCCATAACGTTGGGCGTTCCACAAGGATCCATCTTAGGACCAGTATTGTTTACATTCTTCATCAACGACCTAGTCGCCTGTTGCCGTCACGCGTCTATACATCTTTACGCTGACGATACCCAACTCCACATGTCGCGCCCGATCGGGCTCTCCCAAGACTTATTTGTTAGGCTGGATAATGATTTAAAGTGCATAACTAACTGGGCTCGCTCAAAAAGCTACATCTTAATGCGTCAAAATCTAAGGCGATTGCAATATCGAACGCAGCATACGATTTAAGCAGCCTTCCTGAGATTTTGGTAAATGATGATAAAATAGGTTTCCAGGATGTGGTTACCAATCTAGGCTTCAGAATTAATTTTGGTCTTACTTGTGCTGACCATATCAGCTTTGTGGTGGGTAAAATCTATAACACCCTTCACAATCTTTACAGAACTGCCTACTTACTACCGCGAGATAATAAACTGAAGCTGGTCAAAACTCTTATAGTACCTCAAGTTTCTTACAGTGAACTTATATATGGTAACCTTGATTCGGTATCGCTTAACAAAATTCAGCTGGCCATAAATAATGCCGCCTGATTTGTTTTTTCTAAAAGAAAGTACGATCAAATATCTTCGTATGCCGTGCAAATACTCGGAAGTGACGTTCGCTATTTCTTAAAAATGAGAAATCTATGTTTCTTACACAAACTTCTGCATTACCAATATCCCCCTTACCTAATTAATAAGCTAACTTTGTGTCAGTCCACTCGAACTTTGAATATGTTGATCCAAGCGTTTAAATACTCGACATCGTCTAGAATGTTCTTTGTCAGTAAAATCCGTCTATGGAACTCACTTCCTTCCAAGAAAAAAGCAATTCGCAAGGCAGGATGTTTCAAACAAGCAGTATTCTGTTTCCTAAACTTTTAAATTACCCAATTTACATATCTCAAACCTTCATTCTTCAAACTTTGATCTGGAAATGTTTCTATCACACTATTAATAATTATCTACTTATGTGCTTTTTATTATTTTTAATCAAAATTTTGTATACATTCTTTTTTAGGTTTATTTATATGTGATTGATGTACTACCTAAAAGACAGAGTCTTTCTTGTGAAAATAAGTTTAAATAAATAAATAAATATTTCTTCTTCAAATCCTTGCTCAATGACATAAATTATTTTAAGCACTGGAAAGACTTTTCTTTATGAAAAGGCAAGTTTGATTTTTTAAATTTTTTATAAAACTTGTTCCTTAAATTCTTAAGTTTTTTCAACTCCTTAGTAAACCAAGAGATTTTATAAGCCCGTTTTTTGGCTCTCGGGATCTTGTCACTATAGATAGTGCTTAAATTATTCTTAAATATATCAAAACAACCAGAGACCCCAACCGCAGTAAAAAGCATATCCCAGTTAATAGAATCAGTTGCCGTATTGACAACATAAACATCGTAATTTTTAGAGCAAAATTTTGAAAAATAGTCCTCACAATAAATATTAAACTCATAAAACTCCAAATGAAGAAAAAGCGGTACATGGTGCAGACCAGGTGTAAACAAAGGGTCGAGGCTATCCTGGATAGAAAAATTTATATCGCTTAAAAAGGTAAGGTCAAAAATTCTATGAAACGTTTATAAAAACTGTTTACTTGACTAAGATCATATCGTCAATCAAGTATCTTTCAGCAAAAATATTAATAGATTTCGGGTAGAGCCCAAGGCCACCGTTTATATTAGACCATTCTAATTTGCTAAGGTTGTAATATCCGATTACGCAAACGTTCCCGTGATCACGTGCTAAATCCCCACTAGTTGGCGGTATGTAGGAAGCACGAATTAATAGTTGGGACGATCCATGTACTGTGTAACAGCAGGCTAATACACAATAATAATGTCACCCTGTTTCCAGATTGGTGCAACACTGTTGTCTATTGTGAACGAACAACAGCTGTTGAAACAATCTGGAAACTGAGCAACTCGACTCGGCAAAAAGGACCGGCCATTATTGTAATTTTGAACGAAGAAGAAAAACCACGAACTAGGTGCGTGTAAATTAAAGCTAAAATATTTAATTTTACAACCTATAAAATAAAACTAAGTATAAGTAAGGTTAAAGTAATTTAAAATACCTTTTAAACTACAAAACTAAAACTAACTTAAATAAAGAAAAGTAAACTAAATTGAAAGTACAAGTTTGGCATTCGAGTGGCGCGTGCGCCTAGTAGGGTGTGTGCGCGCAGAACAATATATTTTTTAGAAGTTCCAAAATGGAACTTCACATGGCGACCGTGAGGTAGCTTGCCAAATCAGCCACAGGATGGAGCACCAGGCCACCTACAAAAGGTCACTAGTTGGGCATGTCACCAATATATGAAAAAATTTCAATTTTTACTAAAACGCAAAAAACTACAAAAAAATTTTAAATACAAAAAAAAAAGAAAAAAAACTAAAAAAAAATATAAAACAAAAAATCTAAAAAAATATATAAAATACACAAAACTACAAAAAAAAAAAAATTTAAAAAATCTACAAAAAATGTCATCATACTACAGCAAAAGAATCTGTACCACGTCATAACGGGATAAGGCAAGTCACGCCACCCGAAACACAAACGAAGTCACCATAATTAGCGGCACATCAAAAAATAGCAGCAGTTAGATGAACGGGGAAAAATAGCAGCAGTAAAAGGAAGGTGAACTGAGGAAAATTAGCAGCAGCGAATAGACGACGCGTCGCGGCAGCAGCAGGACAGCAGCGGCGATAGCATATGATGAGGCGTACTTTGCAGTATGTATATACATATGTATGAAATGTAATATGTAGTTGCTTTCGAAATGTGTACATATAATTTTTATACTCAGAGTGCTTTGCACACAGAGTATATTAACTTTGATTGGATAACAGTTGGTTGTACAGGTACAAAGGAATCGAGATAGATATATACTTCCATATATCAAAATAATCAGTATAGAAAAAAATTTGATTGAGCCATGTCCTTCCGTCCGTCCGTCTGTCCGTTAACACGATAAATTTAGTAATTAATAGAGATATCTTCACCAACTTTGGTACACAAGCTTATCTGGAGCCAGAATAGATTGGTTTTGAAAATGAGCGAAATCGGATATTAACCACGCCCACTTTTCACATATATAACTTTTTGAAAACAAAAAAAAACCTGATTATTTAGTAAATAATACACCTAGAATGTTGAAATTTGACGTGTGAACTGGTATTGACACTCTTGATAACAAGTAAGGAAGGCTAAGTTCGGGTGTAACCGAACATTACATACTCAGCTGAGAGCTATGGAGACAAAATAAGGGAAAATCACCATGTAGGAAAATGAACCTAGGGTAACTCTGGAGTGTGTTTGTATGACATGTGTATCAAATGGAAGGTATTTTAAGAGTATTTTAAGAGGGAGTAGGCCATAGTTCTATGGGTGAACGTCATTTAGGGATATCGCCATAAAGGTGGACCAGAGGTGACTCTAGAATGTCGGTATCAAACGAAAGGTGTTAATGAGTATTCTAAAAGGGAGTTGGCCTTAGTTCTATAGGTGGACGCCTTTTCGAGATATCACCATAAAGGTGGACCAGCGTGACTCTAGAATTAGTTTGTACGATATGGGTATCATATGAAAGGTGTCAATGAGTATTTTAAAAGGGCGTGGGCCTTAGTTCTATAGGTGCACGCCTTTTCGAGATATCGCCATAAAGGTGGACCAGGGGCGACTCTAGAATTTGTTTGTAAGATATGGGTGTGAAATGAAAGGTATTAATGAGTATTTTAAAAGGGCGTTGGCCTTAGTTCTATAGGTGGACGCCTTTTCGAGATATCGCCATAAAAGTGGCCCAGGGGTGGCTCTAGAATTTGCTTGTATGATATCGGCATCAAATGAAAAGTGTTGATGGGTATTTTAAAAGGGAGTGGTGGTAGTTGTATATGTGAAGGCGCTTTCGAGATATTGACCAAAATGTGGACCAAGGTGACCCAGAACATCATCCGTCGGGTCCCGCTTCTTTATTTATATATGTAATACCACGAATAGTATTCCTGCCAAGATTCCAAGGGCTTTTGATTTCGCCCTGCAGAATTTTTTCATTTTCTTCTACTTAATATGGTAGGTGTCACACCCATTTTGCAAAGTTTTTTTCTAAAGTTATATTTTGCATCATAAACTAATCCAATTACCATGTTTCATCCCTTTTTTCGTATTTGGTATAGAATTATGGCATTTTTTTATTTTTCGTAACTTTCGATATTGAAAAAGTGGACGTGGTCATAGTCGGATTTCGGCCATTTTTTACACCAATACAAAGTGAGTTCAGATAAATACATGAACTGAGTTTAGTGAAGATATATCGATTTTTGCACAAGTTATCAAGTTAAGGGCCGAGCGGTAAGACAGACGGTCGACTGTGCATAAAAACTGGGCGTGGCTTCAACCGATTTCTCCCTTTTTCGCAGAAAACAGTTATCGTCCTAGAGTCTAAGGCCCTACCAAATTTCGCAAAGATTGGTAAATTTTTGTTCGATTTATGGCATTAAAAGTATCCTAGACAAATTAAATGAAAAAGGGCGGAGCCACGCCCATTTTGAAATTTTCTTTTATTTTAGAATTTTGTTATACCGTATCATTACTGGAATCGAATTTTGACATAATTTACTTATATACTGTAAAGATATTAAATTTTTTGTTAAGATTTGACTTTAAAAACATTTTTTTTAAGTGGGCGTGGTCGTTCTCCGATTTTGTTAATTTTTATTAAGCATACATATAGTAATAGGAGTACCGTTCCTTCCAAATTTCATCATGATATCTTCAACGACTGCCAAATTACAGCTTGCAAAGTTTTATAATACCTTCTTTTAAAAGTGGGCGAATGCACGCCCATTGTCCAAGATTTTACTAATTTTCTATTCTGCGTCATAAGTTCAACTCACCTACCATCGCTTTATCCGTCTTTGGTAATGAATTATCGCACTTTTTCTGTTTTTCGAAATTTTCGATATCGAAAAATTGGGCGTGGTTATAGTCCGATATCGTTTATTTTAAATAGCGATCTGAGATGAGTGCCCAGGAACCCACATACCAAATTTCATCAAGATACCTCAAAATTTACTCAAGTTATCGTGGTAACGGACGGACGGACGGACATGGCACAATCAAATTTTTTTTCGATACTGATGATTTTGATATATGGAAGTCTATACCTATCTCGATTCCTTTATACCTGTACAACCAACCGTTATCCAATCAAAGTAAATAGATATGCTCTGAGCTCTGCGTATAAAAATTAGAAAAAAAATTGTTAAATGGGCGTGGCACCGCCCACTTGTAAAAAAATCAATTTTACAAATATTATTAATCATAAATCAAAAATCGTTAAACCTTTCGTTTGAGAATTCGGCAGAGAGATTGCCTCTATATAAGGAATGCTCTGAAGAAAAATTAACGAAATCGGTTAAGTACCACGCCCACTTCTATATAAAAGATTTTTAAAAGAGTCGTGGACGAATAAAATAAGTTATATCTTTGCAAAATATTCGTCGTTTCATCAACTTTGCCATTTTTCATAGTATTTTTATCCACAATATATTTATATTTTCATACTTAAAGGCTTCTTATACGACATGTTTTGGCATATGGACATATGACATTTTAATTTATACATAACTTGAAATATGATCAGCTTAAATCAAATTTGTATATGTATACCTCGCAAATTTATTTTACAACTAATGTAGTTACTAACATTTTCGCATATCATACTTATAAATATTGTTCAGGAAAATTGAAGCGAAATTGATACTTTCTAATTCATTTGTTAATTAAAGTAGTTTCTGATATTCGCATACACATAATAGACGTAGATTGAAATGAAATTGATACACATGCATTTTGGATTTTTTCGCATCAATTTAAATTTTCTACTAACATTTTCACAAATTCGATACAAATCGAAAAAGTGAAATTGGTGGTATATGTACATATACTCAGCTGAGAGCTTTGGAGAGAAAATAAGGGAAAATCACCATGTAGGAAAATGAATTTAGGGTAACCCTGGAATGTGTTTGTATGACATGGGTATCAAATGGAAGGTATTAAAGAGTATTTTAAGCGGGAGTAGGCCATAGTTCTATAGGTGGACGCCATTTCGGGATATCGCCATAGAAGTGGACCAGAGGCGACTCTAGAATACGTTTGTACGATATGGGTATCAAATGAAAAGTGTTAATCGTTATTTAAAGGGGAGTGGGCCTTAGTTCTATAGGTGGACGCCTTTTCGAGTTATCGCCATAAAGGTGGACCAGGGGTGTGACTCAAGAATGTGTTTGTACGATATGGGTATCAAATAAAAGGTGTTGACGAGTATTTTAAAAGGGAGTGAGCCTTAGTTCTATAGGTAGACGCCTTTTCGATATATCGCCATAAAATTGGACCAGGGGTGACTCTAGAATGTGCCTGTACGATATGGGTATAAAATGAAAAGTGTTAATGAGTATTTTAAAAGGGAGTGGGCCTTAGTTCTATAGGTGTACGCCTTTTCGAGATATCGCCATAAAGGTGGACCAGGGGTGACTCTAGAATGTGTTTGTACGATATGGGTATCAAATGAAAGGTGTTAATGAGTATCTTAAAAGGGAGTGGGCCTTAGTTCTATAGGGGACGCCTTTTCGATATATCGCCCTAAAGGTGGACCAGGGGTATAATGTGTTTGTATGGTATGGGTATCAAATTAAAGGTATTAATGAGGGTTTTAAAAGGGAGTGGCCCTTACTTGTATATGTGAATGCTTTTTCGAGATATCGACCAAAATGTGGGCCAGGGTGACTCAGAACATCATCTGTCGGGTACAGCTAATTTATTTATATATGTAATACCACGAACAGTATTCCTGCCAAGATTCCAAGGGCTTTTGATTTCGCCCTACAGAACTTTTTCATTTTCTTCTCCTTAATATGGTAGGTGGCACACCCATTTTACAAAGTTTTTTCTAAAGTTATATTTTGCGCCAATAAACCAATCCAATTACCATGTTTCATTCCTTTTTCAAATATGATATAGAATTATGGGATTTTTTTTATTTTTCGTAATTTTCGATATCGAAAAAGTGGGCGTGGTCATAGTCGGATTTCATCCATTTTTTATACCAAGATAAAGTGAGTTCACATAAGTACGTGAACTAAGTTTAGTAATGATATATCGATTTTTGCTCAAGTTATAAAAACTGGGTGTGGCTTCAACCGATTTCGCTCATTTTCACAGAAAACAGTTATCGTCATAGAATCTATGCCCTACCAAATTTCACAAGGATTGGTAAATTTTTGTTCGACTTATGGTATTAAAAGTATTCTAGACAAATTAAATGAAAGAGGGCGGAGCCACGCTCATTTTGGAATTTTCTTTTATTTTTGTATTTTGTTGCACCATATTATTACTGGAGTTGAACGTTGACATACTTACTTACTTACTTAATTGGCGCTTAACCGTTTAAACGGTTATGGCCGTCCAACAAGGCGCGCCAGTCGCTCCTTCGCTCCGCCAACCGGCGCCAATTGGTCACACCAAGGGAGTTTAAATCGTTTTCCACCTGGTCCTTCGAACGGAGTGGGGGCCGCCCTCTACCTCTGCTTCCATAGGCGGGTTCCGATAGAAACAATTTCTTGGCCGCATTTCATTCGCATAACATGGCCTAGCCAGCGCAGCCGCTGCGTTTTAATTCGCTGGACTATGTTGATGTCTGCGTATAGCTCGTACAGCTCATCATTAAATCTTCTTCGGTACTCGCCATCGCCAACGCGTAGAGGTCCAAAAATCTTTCGAAGAACTTTTCCCTCGAACACTCCCAAAGCCGCTTCATCTGCTGTTGTCATGGTCCATGCTTCTGCCCCATATAGCAGGACGTCTACGATAAGTGACTTGTAGAGTATGATTTTCGTTCGCCGAGAGAGGACTTTACTTTTCAATTGCCTACTTAGTCCAAAGTAGCATTTATTGGCAAGATTGATTCTTCGCTGGATTTCAGTGCTAATGTCGTTGCTAGTGTTGATGCTGGTTCCCAAATAAACGAAGTCTTTTACTATTTCGAAATTATGGCTGCCAACAGTAGCGTGGTTGCCAAGGCGCATATGCGCTGACTCTTTGCTCGATGACAGCAGGTACTTCGTTTTGTCCTCATTCACCATCAAACCCATCTTTACCGCTTCTTTTTCCAGCTTGGAGTAAGCAGAACTAACAGCGCGGGTGTTTAGGCCGATGATATCAATGTCATCAGCATATGCCAGTAATTGCACGCTTTTATAGTATATTGTTCCAGTGCGGTTAAGTTCTGCAGCTAGTATAATTTTCTCCAGCATCAAATTAAAGAAATCGCACGATAGGGGGTTACCCTGTCTGAAACCTCGTTTAGTTTCGAACGGCTCGGAGAGGTCCTTCCCAATTCTGACTGAGTTGATGGTGTTGCTCAACGTCATTTTGCACAGCCGTATAAGTTTTGCGGGGAAACCAAATTCAGACATAGCGGCGTATAGGCAGCTCCTTTTCGTGCTGTCGAAGGCGGCTTTAAAGTCGACGAAGAGGTGATGTGTGTCGATTCTCTTTTCACGGGTTTTTTCTAAGATTTGGCGCATTGTGAAAATCTGGTCGATGGTAGATTTACCAGGTCTGAAGCCGCACTGATAAGGTCCAATCAGCCGGTTCACGGTAGGCTTCAATCTTTCGCACAATACACTTGAAAGGACCTTATATGCGATATTAAGAAGGCTGATTCCACGATAGTTGGTGCATTTTGCAGTATCCCCCTTCTTGTGGACTGGGCAAAGAACACTTAAATTCCAACCGTCGGGCATGGTTTCACAATATATAAGTAAATTATGTCAACATTCAACTACAGTAATGATATGGTGCAACAAAATACAAAAATAAAAGAAAATATCAATAAGGGCGTGGCTCCGCCCTTTTTCATTTAATTTGTCTAGAATACTTTTAATGCCATAAGTCGAAAAAAAATTTACCAATCCTTGTGAAATTTGGTAGGGACATAGACCCTATAACGATAACTGTTTTCTGTGAAAATGGGCGAAATCGGTTAAGGCCACGCACAGTTTTTATACACATTCGACCGTTTGTTCCTCCGCCTGGCCTTTAACACGATAACTTGAGCAAAAATCGATATATCTTTACTAAACTTAGTTCACGTACTTATCGGAACTCACTTTATCTTGTTATAAAAAATGGCCGAAATCCGACTATGACCACGCCCACTTTTTCGATATCGAAAACTATGAAAAATAAAAAAATGCCATAATTCTATGCCAAATATGAAAAAAGGGATGAAACATTTTAATTGGATTGGTTTATTGACGCAAATTATAACTTTGGAAAAAACTTTGTAAAATGGGTGTGACACCTACGATATTAAGTAGAAGAAAATGAAAAAGTTCTGTAGGGCGAAATCAAAAGCCCTTGGAATCTTGGCAGGAATACTGTTCGTGGTATTACATATATACATAAATTAGCTGTACCCGACAGATGATGTTCTGGGTAACCCTGGCCAACATTTTGGTCGACGTCGCGAAAACTCTTTCACATATACAACTAAGGGCCACTCCCTTTTAAAACCCTCACTAATACCTTTAATTTGATGCCCATATCGTTCAATCACATTATAGAGTCACCCATGGTCCACCTTTATGGCGATATCTCGAAACGGCGTCCACCTATGGAACTAAGGATCACTCCCTTTTAAAATACGCATTAACGCCTTTCATTTGATACCCATATCGTTCAAACAAATTCTAGAGTCACCCCTGGTCCACCTTTATGCCGATATCTCGAAAAGGCGGCCACCTATACAACTACCACCACTCACTTTTAAAACCCTCATTAACACCTTTCATTTGATACCCATATCGTAAAAACACATTCTAGAGTCACCACTGGTCCACCTTAATTGCGATATCTCGAAAAGGCGTCTATCTATAGAACTAAGGTCCACTACCTATTAAAATACTCATCAACACCTTTCATTTGATACCCATATCGTAAAAACGCATTCTAGAGTCACCCCTGGTCCACCTTTATGGCGATATCCCGTGTAACGAACTTCTCCTCACACTGCAGCTTAAACTAGGGAAACCTACGAAGGTGCGTTCGGATGAAGCGGGGTGGCACACCTAGCTCTGCTTCAGCTTAGCTCAAGGAAAATGGGAGTGGGTTTGCTTCATCCTTGCGCAGCGAAGTTGTACAAAAAGATTTAAATTGTATGCCGAAAACCAAAAAAAAATCAAAACCAAAACGAAACCAGCGAAATGCAAACTGCAGCCGAACAAACAAAAAAAAATCTATAACAGAAACAGCCTGCGATTAACTGTCTTAAAAATCTGGGTACATGGAGTAGTTTGCGAAAGCAAATGCCGAGGGGAGAAAAAAAAGGTGGAAAAATCCCTCCTGTCTATACCCACCCAACCTGTTAACCTGGGAGAGATATTCGTTTAGGTTAACCCTATTTATACTTACGTCATTTCAGCTTATTTTATACCTACATTTCGTCATCGAACAAGAAAAGATTAGTCGTTCATTTCAATATGCAAGTTTTTATATTTTATTCAATCCAAATCTAAACTAAAGTTTAAGTCCTGCGCCTACATCAGAATACTTAGACAATTAGCATCCGCTTTGTGAATGTTTAGGAATTTAATTTCAGCAATTCGCAAGTTTCAAAAAAAAAACCACTATTAGCCTAATATTTAATGCTCGCAATTTTTCTTTTCCGAATTCAACGCTATAAAAAAAAAAACGATAGTAAACCAAAATGTCTCATTTAAATGGAAATATAGGTCTAAGTAATTTTAGTTAATTGTGCAAACAAAAAAAACTACATCAAAATCAAAATTTAAAAAGAATCAAGCAACATTATGTTCGAAAGCCTGTATGTATGTCGATCGAACATTTTATCTCGGTAAGTAAGTCACAAACCTTACTACGTCTACATAACATTAGTATGTTCGATCCGAATACATATTTTGGCAATTTTTCTTAGTTGCAAGATTAGGAAAGATTACTTACTTGCATTCAGCTATTCCATCGATGCGACGGTGGGCCCAGCGACGACGACGTTGTAGATGATGCCTTCAAAGAAATAACAAGTGAACTAGGTTGCAGAAGAACAACTAGTTCGGAATCATTAAAAAGGTAATCAGGGTCGAGCAGGTTCGACTAGTATTATCGGAACAACTTATATGGGATTTCTTTTCATAATTACGTCGGTCAACAAGTTACCTTTTTCAAACACACACACTCAGAGGTATGCCCAAAAGCACACAAGGCAATACGCCTCGTACACTATGCAATGAAAGATTGCATTTTGTTCTTCTTACTTCTAACATTTAAAACATTTTGAAACTTTAATACAATTCTTCTCTTTTTTTTTTTTTGAATATCATTTTAGATATAGTTTTTTTGTCGTCTCTACATTTCTATTTTTATTTTATTTTATTTTTCTATTAATTTTTAATTAGTTATTTTTCTTTCGCTAACATTTATGCTTGTACTGTGCCTTCTTTTCTTCATGATTACATTTAGAACTCAATAAAACATAATAGAATTAAGGGCTACCTAAGATTGTTTTATACTTTTTTATATTGGTTTTTTTTTCTTGAGAAATAATTTATACTTTCTAACTTTGTATTAACAATTCAGAAGAAATTTATATTCCGATTATATAAATAGATTCATGTATTTCGTACTGCTTATTTTTCTGAATACATTGACCGATTGCAAGACTTCAGAAATTGCACTTAGCAACATTTTGCAAAATTAAAATTTACAAATCAAAGATTTTTGATTTATAATAAAAGAAATAAAAATAAGTGTTTCACCAACAGCAACACTGGCACAAGCGCGGATATCTACAGTTGTCTACGCCTTTAAGAGAATTCGCCTAGGTTGGCACTCTAAGTCACTTCACCTTCATTTTGCATATTTATGGTTTTAACTGATGCACTTATGATTTTATTTTAGTGCTACGTAAAATCGTTTGAAGTTTTTGTTATTCTATACTAACTTAGTGCAAACAGTCACTATCCTTCACATTTTAACTTTTATTTTTTAATAAATCGTTTTTAAATATTTTCTCGCCAAGATATCAAAGACGTTTTCATTCCAAGTTCCGGCAAAAGACTGAATTTTCCTCCTCAAATCAACATCAAGCTCAGCTCCAAAAAGTCTTGCTAACCTTGAACTAATGTTGAACTAGGACTAGCGGTATTTACTGCTATTGTTCCAGCTTAGTGCAATGTTAATCTATAAACAATTAGTAGGCATAGAAGAATTTGAAATAATAGTGGGCATAGGTGACTTCACGATCACGCTACTTAAATATGCTTTCTGTGCTCTGATTACTAATAAAAAAAACTACTTATATGTATTCATTGCCAAAAAGGTTTATTATTAGCGAATTAGGTATTTTGTGAATTATGTATTTAGGAATTAAGTATGAAATATGTATTCCTAAATTAAGTAAGTATGAATTCCTAAATTAAATAAGTATGAATTAGGTATTTATTACTAGCGCAAACATTAATTAGACATTCACGAACTAATTAAATATGAATTAAGTATTCTCGAATTACGTGAGTATGACTAGGGTTTAGATGACTTCCGTAAGGTTAATTAAGTATTCCCGAATTAGGTAAACATGAATTAGATATTTATTCATTAAGTATAAAGTCGGTATTTATGAATTAAGTACATATGTATTAGATATTATTGAACTACGTAAAGATATATCAGGTATAATGATAAAGAATTAATAAATAACTCTGGTGTTTTCCAATTAGGGATGAGCGAATTAACTATAAGAAATTGAATTACGAATGGGTGAATTAGGTAATTGCGAATTAGGTATTAACGAATTAGGTACGCGCGAATTAGCCATAGTTAATTAGCTTACGAATTAATGAATTAAGCATTTCCACAATAGGAATGAGCTATTTCGGTATATATACGGAATAAATATGAATTAATTTGGTGATTACAAGTTAAGTATGCGCCAACTGAGTTTTAACGAATTAAGTCAATGGTGAACTAGGTATGTATGACTGTTGTCTTTTCGTATTAAATATTCACGAATTAAGTAGGTATCCAATAACTATTAACAAAGTACGGTTTGCGAACTAACTTCTGATGACTTACCTATTGACGAATTAAGTAAACTTGAATTATGTAATTTAGGATTAAATGCCTTCAACCAAATCCCGACGAAAAAAAACCATAGTATTTTAAGCCGAACTAAAGAGACCGTCTGCAAAACGTAGCGCTACATGTAATTTAAGAACATTTTTTTTGTCTTTGTTCTCCAAAAATCGCCTGATTATCCCGCTATGGTTTATGCGAAAAGTATGTAGGTATTTAATGTAACTCCTACAATAATTCTTCTATTGTAGCCATATCACCTTATGTAGAAGAAAATTCGATACTCGAATAGCCCTGTAGGGTATATTTGACATGAGCGCTACAAATTCCCCCAACCGGACAAATGCTACACGATGCCAACGCGGAAGTTAGCAACTGCAACTTTCAAAAATAAATACTATCCGCAATTCAATATCTTCGAAAATATAAGACTGATATTCGGCTACCAAATATCCTTGGCATGATAAATTCCCTTGCCTTTGCCATCTACGTCTTCTAGCATGTAATATGAATTTCCTACCCTTTTGATGACATTTGCTTTGACTCCTTTGGGTGCTAGTTTGGAATTGAAGAACTGCACCAAGTTACTTTGTGCGAAATTTCTCCTTACCACTAACTGTCCCGGTCTGAAATCACGCAATCGGGTTCTAAGATTATAGGAACGAGCATTTTTGTCATAGGCAGACTGTATTCTTCTCGCAATATCTTCCCCAAGGATAGCGAATTCATCTTCGCGTTCTATTTTCGCAGTAGCTTCATTCAAAATTTCAAGGTTCCTTAACACTTTGCAATCATGTCCATTAGTCATCATATTCCGTCCAAAAACTATAAAATAGGGTGATTTCCCTGTAGTATGATGCAAGCTATTCCGAAGTGAGCTATGTATACACACTAATATAACTATCCCAATCCCGCTGATCCTTTCGAAGGAATGACCGCAACACCTCTATTATCGACCAGTTTACTCGCTGCGAAGCATTTGCTTGTGGGAAATAAACTGCTGTTTTTACGTGGGTAACGCCATACTTAGTCAGAAATGATGTAAAATCTTTGCTCACAAACTGACTGCCATTATCCGAAACTATAGTTTCAGGCACACCAAAGCAATCAAATATACTTTCCTTTAGAAACTGTATTATTAGGTTCGATGTAAACTTTTTAAGCGGCTTCAAAAAGGTAAACTTCGAAAAATGGTCTAACACTATGAGGATACCAATATTACCTTTTTTGGATCTAGGAAAGGGTCCTATGAGATCGACATACAAACGCTCGAATGGCCGTTCGCTACTTACTAGCTGACCCATTGGCGGGCGCAGGGCATGTGTCGGCGTCTTCGATGTATTGCATAACTCTCAAGATAGAACATATTTCCGCACATCTACAACCATTCCCGGCCAAAACAAATTGCTTCTTATACGCTCTAGAGTTTTGGTTATTCCACCATGTGCTGCCGAGGGAGAGTTATGAGCCCTATACATCACATCCTTTCTAAGTCCCTCAGGTACTAAAAGTTTCCATGGGTCGGGTTGTAAACTGCCTTCAGTTTCAAATGACGTTCGATGGTAGATAAATTTATCTACTACTCGATAGTCCGGTAATTCTGCCTGTAAAAATTTATCTCGTAACTGCTTATAATCGCTAGCCTCGAATAATTCTGAATCCAGATCTATTTCTGGCAATACTTCCAAAACTAACACTTGCATGTTTATCGAGTCAACTTCGTGTATTCGCGACAGTGCATCAGCTACCTTATTTTCGCTCCCTTTTCTGTGTTCTATAGAAAAGTTGAAACCCTGAAGTTTCATCGCCCACTCAACTCTTTCTGTCGCATTAGCCATTTCAGACTGGCGTGGTCTGTTACTACTTTAAAATCATGACCTTCAATGTCAGCTCCAAACTTTTTTATGGCTAATACGTCCGCGAGACACTCTAATTCGGTGACGGTATAGTTTCTTTGGGCTTTATTCAGTTTATGGGACATAAAGGCAATAGGCCTTTCATCTCCAAGAGACCACCAACACCGCACTGGCTTGCGTCGCATTGGACTATGAATGGCTTCGCGTAATCAGGATGCAATAAAAATGGAGCTGTAGTAAGCTTCTCCTTGACCGCTTCAAATGAACTTTGAGCCTCCGTACTCCATCTGAACGTTTTTTTCTTCGTCAGCAATTCGGTAAGCGGAAAGGTCAGACTTGAATAGTCGGAAATAAAGCGTCGGTACCACCCCGTCATTCCTAGAAACCGGCGGATGTGGCGTACATTTTTGGGCACGGGATAATTGGTGATAGCTCCAACCTTATCCGGATCGACTGAGAGCGAACCATTACCTACAACAAAACCCAAATATTTCACTTTACGTAACCCAAAACTACTTTTACTAACGTTTATTGTTAGTCCTGCTTTCTTTATTTGGGTGGCTACTTCCAATAAATAGGTAACGTGTTATTCGAAAGATTGCGAAACGAACAGCAGGTCATCCAGATAAACAAAACCGTGCATTTTAAGGTGGTATGGAATCACTTTGTCCATCAATCGGCACATTGTCTGCGGCGCGTTGCATAGGCCAAAGGGCATATGCGTGAACTGATACAACGGTCGATTGGGTACAGTGAAAGCAGTTTTTGGCTTAGATTCAGGCGACAAACGAATTTGCCAAAAAGCATCCTTAAGGTCTATCTTCGAGATGATTCGTACGGGAGGCAACCTCGATAAAAGTCCGTCGATATTAGGTATCGGATATGCATTTTAACCGTTAACTCATTTAGTTTACGGGAGTCTAAACAGAATCTGGCTTTCCCTGGCTTCACGATTAATACTCCTGGTGAAGACCATGGCGATCCTTCAGCTTCCTCTATAACGCCTAATTGTAACATGCGGTATATTTCTTTGCAGAGAGTTTTCTCCATAGCTGGTGAAATGGGGTAATACCTCTGTTTCACTGGGGTAGATATTCCCGTGTCTATGGAATGTTCAATCAGGTTTGTGGCGCCTAGGCCTTCTTTCTCAAACGAAGGAAAGGCGGCTATCGCTACTGCTAACTGACATCTCTGCATCGAGGAAAGCTGTACTACTTCCGTTTCTTCTTCTTCTTCTTCTGCAGAAAACTGGCATAAACTCGCTTCTACCAATACTTTTAAACCAAATGTCTGCCAGAAATCCATGCCGCAGATAATATTAATTGCTACAGTGGGTCAATCAAAAATTCAAAATTATGCTGCTGATCATTAAATGATATTTTAAGGCTAATCGACCGTGCTACATTTTGCTTTTTCCCATCGGCCGTTCTAACTAGTCCAGAGAATTTCCTATATTTCAGGTCCGGATTATCTAAAATCTCTTTAGCTAAATGCGACCCTATACAACTTTTATTGGCTCCGCCATCCAGCAATGCCAAATAGCTTGTTCCAAAAAGTGATAAGTTAGCGTAGGGTCTAATATCCGACCCATTAGCCACAATTGACGATATAACATACTTACGCATTTCCTTTTTGCGCTGTAAAAGTCATGCCTACGCTTACTCGATCTTGCCTTTGGAAGTGCGTGTGACAATCCTGAAAATATTCGAGCCCTCGCCCTCTTATATTCAGCCAAACGTATATGGTACGGTCGAAAAAGTGGATTTACTATACTGAGTGAACTGCACGCAACTGGGTTAACGGAATCTAAAGGTTTATTTAACGATTAATATGTATATGTCATGTCTGGTACCTTCGAAGAAACCTTCGGTAGGATTTTGGCTCTAATGAAATCATCATTAACTGAGCTGGAATTTAGTTCCGAGGTCGATGAGTTGGGCGTCCGCCGGTTGTTTGACGAACATCCCTCCTTACGTTTTCCGACGTGCATTTTGCACAAGATGGTTTGTATGTGTCCGCGGCACCGCAGCCATAACAAAATATTCGCCGTGTCTTCAGACAATCGTGATATGGATGACCTACTTCTTCACAGTTCCAACATTTGCTTTGACTAGAATATATTGCTGCAACATCCATCCTAGCGTCATAAATATGATCTTCTCCGCCGTTATCATCACTTTTGGGGTGATGGGAAAGTTCGCATATCTGCCGGCGCACTGGTGTTTGCCGCGGTACTGTATTGTTAAGGTCACGAAAGAATTTTTCATGCCTTCGAGCCTCTCTTATCAAAGTAACGATATCGCGTATGTCCAGATGTAGCAACTCGTGTCGGAGGTCAGGCTTTATATTTCGCATAAGTGTCTCAACTAAATCGGAGTCGTTCATAGGATATCTTAATCTGTCACACATGCTCATAGTGTTATCTAAAAAGTCATTAAATAGCTCATTCGGCTTCTGTTTCCTTTTCCTAATGTCGTCTTTAATTTCCGAGTAGGTAGAGAAATCTTTAAATTGGCGTCGCATCGCCTCGCATAACTCAAGCCAATCGAGATTCTCGCTGTTTTGACGATACCGCCAAAACCATTGCAGAGCTTTTCCCTCGAATAAGGAATGCACATGCTGACATAACAGGATAAAATTTCCATTCAAGTGAAGAGATGTAAGGGTATTTATCCGATATATAAATTGGTAGATGGATATGGCATCGTGGGAGCCACTGAACCTAATCTGCCAATTTCTTATCAGATTCAATAGTTTTTCATTAGCCAAAGAAATCCGTGATGTTCCCAACGATTCTTCTCGGCTAGGGTTAGAAGGTCTATTTGTAGGGCGTTCCTCGTACGGAATATCGCGTGGCCATACTGGTGGCTCCTCACGACGTTCATTGGTAGGTGATGGGATTCTATCTACGTTCCTATTAATATTTAAATTTTGAAATAAATTTTGTACTTCATTGGTAATGGATGCCATGATTTGACCACGAAAATCATTCATGGACTCGCGTATAATCTGTTGCATTCTATTCTCAGATATTTTGTTAGAGTTAGTATTGGAATTTCGTTGTCTCCTCGGGCTTGCCTGAGCTGGAACACCGGAAGACGTCGTCCGTTGTTGGCTTTGTACATGTCACCGAGTATTTGGCCTATTCCGCGGAATAGCGCCTGTTTGGGGATTAGTCTGTTCAAGTATATTAACGACATTTCCAGATGCTACGTTCGAATCAGAACATTCGCATGTGGCTCTACATACAGGACATGTGGAGTTATTGTCTAGCCATGTACGAATACAAGTTGAATGGAAATGATGCCTACATTCCGTTTCAACTCGATCAGCGTCAGCTCGAAGAGCCTCGCTACAAATCACGCAAATTGAATTATTCATATTTTCTGCTTCTATTCTAGAGGCATCTCGCTCTGGACTATGAGTCACGGGCATTGCAAAAAAAAAGAAACCAAAATTCTATCGGCACTAGCAAATTACAGAGCTTCTCCAACCTCTGACTTATATGATCACAAAAAAAAACAGTAATATACATATATTCGGTATTTAGCTGCAAATGTAAAGTTACACGTGCAATAACAAAAAAAACTTTAATCAATTGATATTTATTAAAAAGGTCGACTACTCTGTAGGGTATGTGAATAGCTGAAAGTATTATTTAATTTTTCGACAATTGCAAACGCGTTATGCTGTAATCACAATGACAAACGCGACGGCTAAGCATTGAGTTTACAGCTTTACTTCAAAAAAAAAATGCTGGCATATTTGTACTACTACCATGCTTCTAAATTCCTTAGTATTTCTCCGGTAAACTTCTGAAGAAAAAGTTCCTAAAGTATTTAATCTGAAAATGTAATTTCTCGAATATAGAGCGAAGGGTATGCTTTTAATATAAACCAAAAGCAAAACCTCCACTTCGGGCAAATCAAAAAAAAAATATGTATGAAAAAAAGGTAAAATTATAAATTATCCCAATGCTTTAATCGCTTCCAAAAGCAGATAATTTAGTGGCTAGTAATCAAGGCAACTCAATATGCTATGAATCCAAGATTTCTTAACTGCTCCAAGTAAACAATAAAGCGAAGTACGTGTGATGCAGTAGCAGTGATAAGAGATTGGAAAATTAGCGGTCAGATTCCGAAATAATCCAGAAACTCTGCAAATCCTGCCTCTTTTAAACCTCGTAACTGTTAACGCAACAGCAAAATTTATATTCAAAGAAATTTAGTCTTCAATGAGCGATAATCTTAGCGAGTCAATGTAACACGCTTGTAAGCCTCCACTTACTACATTCTATATTAATTGAGCCCAGAAATTTCTCGAGCCTTTCTCGTTGATCGGGCTTCGGAGGTATTCTGGTCCAATCTTGAGGGGGTTCTAGATCTTCCCGCCCCACGTTGGGCGCCATTTCTTTTCTGTAACGAACTTCTCCTCACACTGCAGCTTAAACTAGGGAAACCTACGAAGGTGCATTCGGATCGAAGCGGGGTGGCACACCTAGCTCTGCTTCAGCTTATTTCAGGGAAAATGGGAGTGGGTTTGCTTCATCCTTGCGCAGCGTTGTTGTTGTACAAAAAGATTTAAATTGTATGCCGAAAACCAAAAAAAATCATAACCAAAACGAAACCAGCGAAATGCAAACTGCAGCCGAACAAACAAAAAAAATTTATAACAAAAACAGCCTGCGATTAACTGTCTTAAAAATCTGGGTACATGGAGTAGTTTGCGAAAGCAAATGCCGAGGGGAGAAAAAAAGGTGGAAAAATCCCCCCTGTCTATACCCACCCAACCTGTTAACCTGGGAGAGATATTCGTTTATGTTAACCCTATTTATACTTACGTCATTTCAGCTTATAATATACCTGCATTTCGTCATCGACCAAGAAAAGCTTAGTCGTTCATTTCAATATTCAAGTTTTTACATTTTATTCAATCCAAATCTAAACTAAAGTTTAAGTCCTACGCCTACATCAGAATACTTAGAAAATTAGCACCCTCTTTGGGAATGTTTAGGAATTTAATTTCAGCAATTCGCAAGTATCAAAAAAAAAAACCACTATTAACCTAATATTTAATGTTCGCAATTTTTCTTTTCCGAATTCAACGTTATAAAAAAAAAAACGATAGTAAACCAAAATGTCTCCTTTAAATGGAAATATAGGTCTAAGTAATTTTAGTTAATTGTGCAAGCAAAAAAAACTACATCAAAATAAAAATTTAAAAAGAATCAAGCAACATTATGTTCGAAAGCCTGTATGTATGTCGATCGAACATTTTATCTCGGTAAGTAAGTCACAAACCTTACTACGTCTACATAACATCAGTATGTTCGATCCGAATACATATTTTGGCAATTTTTCTTAGTTGCAAGATTAGGAAAGATTACTTACTTGCATTCAGCTATTCCATCGATGCGACGGTGGGCCCAGCGACGACGACGTTGTAGATGATGCCTTCAAAGAAATAACAAGTGAACTAGGTTGCAGAAGAACAACAAGTTCGGAATCATTAAAAAGGTAATCAGGGTCGAGCAGGTTCGACTAGTATTATCGGAACAACTTATATGGGGTTTCTTTTCATAATTACGTCGGTCAACAAGTTACCTTTTTCAAACACACACACTCAGAGGCATGCCCAAAAGCACACAAGGCAATACGCCTCGTACACTATGCAATGAAAGATTGCGAATATTTTACATTGCTCTTTTTTTTTTTTTTTTGTTCTTCTGAATTCTAACACTTAAAATATTTTGAAACTTTAATACAATTCTTCTCTTTTTTTTTTTTGAATATTATTTTATATATAGTTTTTTGTTGTCTCTATATTTCTATTTTTATTTTATTTTTTTTTTTCTATTAATTTTTAATTTGTTTTTTTTTCGCTAACATTTATGCTTGCACTGTGTCTTCTTTTCTTCATGATTACATTTAGAACTCAATAAAACATAATAGAATTAAGGGCTAAGATTGTTTTATACTTTTTTATGTTTGTGTTTTTTTTTTTTTTCTTGAGAAATAATTTATACTTTCTAACTTTGTATTAACAATTCAAAAGAAATTTATATTCCGATTATCCAAATAGATTCATGTCTTTCGTACTGCTTATTTTTCTGAATACATTGACCGATTGCAAGACTTCAGAAATTGCACTTAGCAACATTTTACAAAATTTAAATTTAAACAAAGATTTTTGATTTATAATAAAAGAAATAAAAATAAGTGTTTCACCAACAGCAACACTGGCACTATGGATTTCGGGATCTTCACGGTAGGCCTCAGGAACATGGTTTTGAGAATACGACGTCAAGCGCGGATCTCTACAGTTGTCTACGCCTTTAAGAAAATTCGCCTAGGTTGGAACTCTAAGTCACCTCACCTTCACTTTGCATATTTATGGTTTTAACTGATGCACTTATTATTTTATTTTAGTGCAACGTAAAATCGTTTGAAGTTTTTGTTAGTTTATACTAACTTAGTGCAAACAGTCAATATCTTTCACATTTTAACTTTTATTCTTTAATAAATTTTTTTTAAATATTTCCTCGCCAAGATATCAAAGACGTTTTCATTCCAAGTGCCGGCAAAAAACTGACTTTTCCTCCTCAAGGCAACATCAAGCTCAGCTCCAAAAAGTCTTGCTAACCTTGAAATAATGTTGAACTAGGACTAGCGGTATTTACTGCTATTGTTCCAGCTTAGTGCAATATTAATCCATAAACAATTAGTAGGCATAGAAGAATTTGAAATAATAGTCGGCATAGGTGACTAGTTAATTATATGTATTCATTGCCAAAAAGGTTTATTATTAGCGAATTAGGTATTTTGTGAATTATGTATTTAGGAATTAAGTATGAAATATGTATTCGTAAATTAAGTAAGTATGAATTCAAAAATTAAATAAGTATGAATTAGGTATTTATTACTAGCGCAAACATTAATTAGACATTCAAAAACTAATTAAATATGAATTAAGTATTCTCGAATTACGTGAGTATGACTAGGGTTTAGATGACTTCCGTAAGGTTAATTAAGTATTCCCGAATTAGTAAACATGAATTAGATATTTATTCATTAAGTATAAAGTCGGTATTTATGAATTAAGTACATATGTATTAGGTATTATTGAACTAAGTAAAGATATATCAGGTATAATGATAAAAATTAATAAATAACTCTGGTGTTTTCCAATTAGGGATGAGCGAATTAACTATAAGAAATTGAATTACGAATGGGTGAATAGGTAATTGCGAATTAGGTATTAGCGAATTAGGTACGTGCGAATTAGACATAGTTAATTAGCTCACGAATTAATGAATTAAGAATTTCCACAATAGAATGAGCTATTTCGGTATATATACGGAATAAATATTAATTAATTTGGTGATTACAAGTTAAGTATGCGCCAATTGGGTTTTAACGAATTAAGTCAGTGGTGAGCTAGGTATGTATGACTGTTGTCTTTTCGTATTAAATATTCACGAATTAAGTAGGTATCCAATAACTATTAACAAAGTACGGTTTGCGAACTAACTTCTGATGACTTACCTATTGACGAATTAAGTAAACTTGAATTATGTAATTTAGGATTAAATGCCTTCAATCAAATCCCGACGAAAAAAAACCATAGTATTTTAAGCCGAACTAAAGTGACCGTCTGCAAAACGTAGCGCCACAAGTACTTTAAGAACATTTTTTTTGTCTTTGTTCTCCAAAAATCGCCTGATTATCCCGCTATGATTTATGCGAAAAGTATGTAGGTATTTAATGTAACGCCTACAATAATTCTTCTATTGTAGCCATATCACCCTATGTAGAAGAAAATTCGATACTCGAATAGCCCTGTAGGGTATATTTGATATGAGCGCTACACCCGAAATGGCGTCCACCTATAGCAATATGATTCACTTTGTACCTTCCATTTGATACTCATGTAATACAAACACATTCCAGGGTTACCCTAGGTTCATTTTCCTACATGGTGATTTTTCCTTATTTTGTCTGTGCGTGAAAATTATAAAATGAATGTTTTTTTGTGCAACGGTGCCGCGATCACGTTACACAATTATAATAAACATTAAATTGCAATAAATATATTTTAATTGGCGCAAGACAATCGAAAAATAGATCGGGCTTCTCTCCTGTATACCGTATATTGTAGCACACCCGGTACAAAACAAAAAAAAATTTTAAGCCAAAATTTAATTAATGGTTCACAGGGAATACAATTCAACTCACTTTCAAGTAATTCTATAAAATATATGCCAACATTCAATACAAAATTAAAGTAAAACGGATTCAATTTAGGTGTTAAAATCATTTCAAATTTCTTTTCCATTCAAATTTGTTCATATTCATAACTCAAACTTGCAACTACTTTTTCTTAATTCAATTTAGGTTACAAAAATCATTTCAACTTTTTTTATTCATTCCAATTTTTTAATATCCAAACATCTAAAGCTCTCACACCTTTTTCTTCTGCTAATGTCAAATTTCGAAACAAAATTCCAAGACCAAGCACAGCCAGAAACACTCGATAGTCGTATCGGTAAACAAAGTTGTTTTTTATCTCATACTGAAAATATTCCATTACAAGAAAACTTCTGTGGTTTCGATAACCCAGTCTTTACATCACACAACTCTTTAAGGCTTTTAACAACTTTTTCCTATTCCAACCAATTTCGTAGTAATTTTCTAGAACCAACAACAATGGCCACCACAGAGCAAAATAAACATTTTATTGGAACGTGTGCCCCCCAGCGGGTTAGGAGGTTAGAATATACCCGCGGTAGGTATGCCTGTCGTAAAAGGCGATTAAAATACCAGATGCAAGGGGTTATGTAGCGCAATCTTTTAAGGTTGCAACCGCAATATATAGCTTCTCAAAACCCAATTGTTAACCTCACCTTCGAGCGGCGGATCCCGTTTCTCCAACAGACGAGACTCTGGCGACCCCAAGCTCCTCATAGAACATTGGGGTAGGGAGGGAAGGATGTCCTGAAGGCTTAATGTGGCCATATAAATCGTTCCCGAGATGGCCGGGCTAGCACCTTAATTGAGCTGTGTTACCGGGGCGTATCGGATCTGTATCCGGCAAAGGACCATCACATCGATAACACTCCCCAAAGCCTTCGGGGAGCAACCTTAAACAACAACAACAACAACATTGAGACGTGTGCTCCCGTATTCAGGGAAAACTATAACGGTGACCCATTAGCGCTAGAGTCCTTCATAGATAAAATTGAACTAGTAGAAGGCTTTACAGATCCAGATCGCACACGAACTTTTATTTCATTTGTTAAAGCGAAGCTCGAAGGAAAGCAAGAGAAGCAATTCCGACAAATAGAACATCTATCCAAGAAATTATAGATGCGTTTACGAAGTCGAATAAAGCCAGACAATTCAAAAGTCGTTGCAGGAAAAATAGCTTCACTAAAAGTTACCAACAATAATTTAACCGAGTTTGCTAAACGCATAGAGGAATTATCTGATGCTTTAGAGAGGTCTCTAATTATCGAGGGCATGTCAAAAGCCAAAGTGCACGAGATGGCAGTCGAAAAGTCAGTAAACGTTTGTAGGCTAAATACGCGCTCAGAATTAGTCAAAGCAATTCTAGCATCAACCTCTTTTAGTGACGCAAAAGACGTCGTAGCAAAAATGATAATCGAACAAAACAATCAGGTTACAGAAAGTTAGGTATTAACTTTTCGATCAAGGTTTAACAATCAAAATAATTTTCGCAACAACTGAGGGACGACGAGATAAGCGAATAAATACGAAACATGTTTTTTGTCTGAATTTAAATTACTCGAATTTTGTCCAAATTTATATAAACGGATCTAACAAACTATTCACATTTTTACTAGATACACAGGCTGATATTTCTTTGATTAAAATTTCGAGTCTCAAATAGCAAATTTCCATTAACTCTAACGATATAGTTAATATCACTGGTGTAACGTCAAACTCTGTTCCTACTTTAGGTGAAATAAACATAGACCTACATTTTCCTAATAATCCAGTTGAACAGAGCTTACATGTGGTTAACGATGACTTCAATATTCCATCAGATGGTATACTGGTCAAAGACTTTCTTCACTATAACAAATGTGTAATAAATTATTCAAATAATAGCATCTCATTCTGGGCAGATAAAGAAAAAGTCATTATGCCAATCCTACACGGAACGGAAAGAGATATGTGTATTATACCACCAAGATGCGAAATTTTTCGAATTTTCGACTTAGGTCACTCAACAACTCAACTTTTCGTTGAATCTCAAGAAATACAAAAAGGCTTATTTAACGCAAGATGTATTACAAACTCCAATAACCAAGTCATAAAATTAATCAATACCACAAGCAATGTACAATTCGTACATGAAAATTCTATTAAAACGGAAAACTTAGCAAATTATCACGTCTATTTAAGTAAGATGAGAAACGAGTTAATGAAATAACTTCGCTTTTAAAAAATCAAATTCCCAAAGAAGCACCATCTGAACTTTTAGATATCTGCATACAATATGCTGACATATTCGTGCTTGACAACGACAATTTCTATGAGCAGAAGTTACGGGTAACTGACAACGAACCAGTGTATACAAAGAATTATCGTCTAGCGAAGAAATTAACAAACAAGTTACAAAATTACTTGAAAATTATTTAATCGAAGACAGCTATTCTAACTACAACAGTCCTCTTATCCTAGTTCCTAAAAAGAAAATCAATGGGAAAAAAGCGTAGAGAATGTGTGTTGATTTTCGTGCGGTTAACAAGAAGCTAATAGCAGGTAAATTCCCATTAGCACGAATCGATGATATTTTAGACAATCTTGGCAGAGCCAAATTTTTCTCAACCTAAGACCTTTTTTCTGGATTTCACCAAATACCATTACACGTAGATTCACGCGATATAACCTCATTTTCTACTGATCGCGGAGCGTATCGATGGTAATTATTGCCATTTGGTTTGAACATTGCACCAAATTCGTTTTCAAGAATGGAGACCATCGCATTTTCAGGAATACCACCTAACGTAGCTTTTCTTTATGTAGAGGAAATTATAGTCATTGGCTGTAGCGAATTCCATCACATTAAAAATTTGTCTATTCAACACTTGTAGATCATTCAACCTTAAAACCAATCCGAATAAATGTAATTTTCTAAGACCCGAAGTAACATTCCTAGGACAGAAATGCTCAGCTGAAAGTCTGTCACCAGACGACTCAAAAATAGATGCAATTCGTAACTATACCCAGTGGGAAAAAGTAATGCATAGTAATCGAAAAAATAATCATTAAAAGGGCAATTTACACATTCCAAAATGCATATTTTCCCCCACGGCGATGTCCTAGAAAAGTGTGGCAAACAATTTTACATTTATATGTAAACGAAAGAAGTATGCATTATTTTTATTTAATTTTTATATTGAATTATTAATGTATACCGACTTATGCAGTTTATTATGCATAAACAAGGCTTTAATTTTTACATTCATTATACAAGTATTCATTTTTGGATGTATGAAAACAAAAGTAGAATTAAAATGGGTATTTAAATGAATTCATTTAACATATAATTAATTATGATTTTAAAATGTCTTATATAGGTAATTATGCATGAACAAAGTTTACATTTTTATATTAATATGTGACTATTGATAATTGAATGTATGAATATAATGGAATATTGTAATCGGTATTTAAACTTATTTATAAGATTAATAATATATAAATAATAAATACTAATAAAAAATACTTCATTTAACATATTATATATAAATAATAATAAAAACATAATTCATTTTACAAATAATGGACAAGTGAAAAATGTTAGAAAACGTTCATTGATTCTTCGATTTCTGCCTCTCGTCAAATTGGTGCTTGTGGAAGCGCAGCTTAGCCTTTTTGATTGCCGACTTTATTTCTTTTGAATATTGTGACTGGTTGTAACCGTCTTTTTGAAGACAATCTAAAAAAAAGTGTTATATATACATACATATGTGGTTAGTATACTATTATATTATATAGAATTCATAAAGGAAAAAAATTTACCGTACAAAATGGAATTGAAATTTTCAAGATTTTTAAATGACTTTTTACCTTTTATTCCCATATAGTTGAATAGTGTCAGCACTTTTGGTGTAATAAGCTTTGGTAAACCATTGCAGGAGGGTGGGGCCGTGTGTAGAAGTCCACGAAAGTGGGGAAGCTTCTGACCGCCCTTCACCTGGGAATGGCCAGAGCGATTCTTTTGCATGCGGTTCAAGCAGCTCACTACTGCCGGTCGCTTGCGGCCAAGTATCCTCTGGGTAGCTGCTAAACACCCGTTTAGCGGTGAGCTAATGTGAGAAGGCGACAACCTGGCTAGGCCAATCTGACATAATCGGTTTAAGGGCTAGCCGGGGGAGATTTCATCGGCAGCGTCTGTACACCTCTAGGTGCGGCTGCAAGCGGGCGTCTGTCTTGGAGCAAGCGGCTCGCTATATAAACGAGCCAAGTAATATTTTCACCCCCGCTGAGCGGGTTGTGCGCTGGGCTTGGGACCCGCCACGTAAAACCATACTCCAATGAAATATAACAACAAGCCTCGGATAAATACACTCTCTATTGATGACGACCATGGCAAACGTTTGAAGAACAATGAATTGAGGGCATGCACCTGGAATGTCCGCTCCCTGAATGGGATTGGTGCAGATGCCCGGCTGGGTGATGTCCTCGTCAAAGCAAAATCTGACATCACCGCCATCCAGGAAATGCGTTGGACGAAGCAAGGAAGAAAGAAGAACAGAGAGAGACTTTGTCGCCAAGTGCTGGCGTTCACGCCTGTGGACGAGCGTCTCGCCACTATTCGAATAAAAGAAAAATTGTTTAATATATCATTCATCTGCGCCCATGCGCCGACAGAGGAGAAAGACGATGAGGTGAAAGACACATTTTATGAACAATTAGAACGCACATACGAGCGCTGCCCCCGTCATGATATAAAAGTCGTGCTTGGCGACTTTAACGCCAGGGTGGGCAAAGAAGGTGTTTTGGCCCTACAGTCGGAAAGTTCTGCCTACACAATGAAACTTCTCCTAACGGACTGAGGCTGATTGACTTTGCCGGTGCTCGAAACATGGTCATATCAAGCACGAGGTTCATGCATAAAAAGATACATCAAGCTACATGGCTGTCTCCTGATCGAAATACTCGCAATCAGATCGATCACGTTGTGATAGACGGACGGCATGCCTCCAGTGTTTTAGATGTGCGAACGATCCGAGGACCTAACATCGATTCGGACCATTATCTCGTTGCAGCCAAAATACACACCCGCCTCAACGCGGCTAAAAACAAGGAACAAAAAACACAAGGAAAGCTAGACGTCGAAAAGCTTCAATCACAACAGACTGCCAATGATTTCGCAACTCGACTCTCACACCTGCTCTCTGAGGGCACAACTCATCCTGAAGGAATACAGGAGCAGTGGGAGCATATCTCAAAAGCACTTCATACTGCCGCCGAGGAAAAAATTGGTTACCGGCGGCCAGGAAAAAACAACTGGTATGATGAAGAATGCCGCGTTGCAACCGAAAGAAAAGATGCTGCCTACAGGGCTACGTTAAAAGCGAGCGCGACAAGAGGAGTGTGTGAACGCTATCGTGAGTTGAAAAGGGAAGGAGACGCCTTTTCAGGAAGAAAAAAGCAGAAGCAGAAAGGTTTGAGTGCGAGGAGCTTGAGCTGCTAGCCACCAGGAATAACGCCCGAAAATTCTACCAAAAAATACAGCGACAGACGGAAGGATTTAAGACCGGGGCAAACTCCTGTAGGAATGAAAACGGCGACCTTGTAACTGATGTCCAGAGAGTGCTTAGATTATGGAGGGAACACTTCTCTGCTCTCCTAAATGGAGGCAGCAATTCACCGCGCAGAGATGAAGAACCCGATCCCGCAATCGATGATGATGGAATATATGTCCCCCCGCCCGATTTTGGCGAAGTTAGAATAGCAATAACCAGATTGAAAAACAACAAGGCTGTGGCAAGGCAGCGAGGAGTTGGTAAGGCGCATGCAGCAGCTTCTTAGCAAAATATAGGCGGACGAGTGCATGCCCGACGGTTGGAATCTAAGTGTTCTTTGCCCAGTCCACAAGAAGGGGGATACTGCAAAATGCACCAACTATCGTGGAATCAGCCTTCTTAATATCGCATATAAGGTCCTTTCAAGTGTATTGTGCGAAAGATTGAAGCCCACCGTGAACCGGCTGATTGGACCTTATCAGTGCGGCTTCAGACCTGGTAAATCTACCATCGACCAGATTTTCACAATGCGCCAAATCTTGGAAAAAACCCGTGAAAAGAGAATCGACACACATCACCTCTTCGTCGACTTTAAAGCCGCCTTCGGCAGCACGAAAAGGAGCTGCCTATACGCCGCTATGTCTGAATTTGGTTTCCCCGCAAAACTTATACGGCTGTGCAAAATGACGTTGAGCAACACCATCAGCTCAGTCAGAATTGGGAAGGACCTCTCCGAGCCGTTCGAAACTAAACGAGGTTTCAGACAGGGTGACCCCCTATCGTGCGATTTCTTTAATTTGATGCTGGAGAAAATTATACTAGCTGCAGAACTTAACCGCACTGGAACAATATACTATAAAAGCGTACAATTACTGGCATATGCTGATGACATTGATATCATCGGCCTAAACACCCGCGCTGTTAGTTCTGCTTACTCCAAGCTGGAAAAAGAAGCGGTAAAGATGGGTTTGATGGTGAATGAGGACAAAACGAAGTACCTGCTGTCATCGAGCAAAGAGTTAGCGCATATGCGCCTTGGCAACCACGCTACTGTTGGCAGCCATAATTTCGAAATAGTAAAAGACTTCGTTTATTTGGGAACCAGCATCAACACTAGCAACAACATCAGCACTGAAATCCAGCGAAGAATCAATCTTGCCAATAAATGCTACTTTGGACTAGGTAGGCAATTGAAAAGTAAAGTCCTCTCTCGGCGAACGAAAATCATACTCTACAAGTCACTTATCGTACCCGTCCTGCTATATGGGGCAGAAGCATGGACCATGACAACAGCAGATGAAGCGGCTTTGGGAGTGTTCGAGAGAAAAGTTCTTCGAAAGATTTATGGACCTCTACGCGTTGGCGATGGCGAGTACCGAAGAAGACTTAATGATGAGCTGTACGAGCTATACGCAGACATCAACATAGTCCAGCGAATTAAAACGCAGCGGCTGCGCTGGGTAGGCCATGTTATGCGAATGAAAGATGATGCTCCGGCCAAGAAAGTGTTTCTATCGGAACCCGCCTATGGAAGCAGAGGTAGAGGGCGGCCCGCACTCCGTTGGAAGGACCAGGTGGAAAACGATTTAAACTCCCTTGGTGTGACCAATTGGCGCCGGTTGGCGGAGCGAAGGAGCGACTGGCGCGCCTTGTTGGACGGCCGCAACCGTTTAGACGGTTAAGCGCCAATTAAGTAAGTAAGTAAGTAAACCATTGTTCAACCCATTTTCTCGTAAAATTCAGTTAGTCGTGGATTTATGCAAGTAAATAATAAAACATATGTTTAGTTACACGCGTAATTATAATTTATTTAATATAAAAAAGTAATAAAAATAAATGTAAGGCGCGATAACCTTCGAAGAGATCTAAGGCCGAGCTTCTCTTCCAATTTGCATCGTGCTCCTCTTGATTTTCCCTACAAATTGGCCGGACGGGACCTACATGTTTTTATGCCGAATCCGAACGGCATCTGCAAGGCAGATGAGTTTTCACTGAGAGCTTTTCATGGCACATATACACCCGGAGCGCTTGCCAAACACTGCCAAGGGGCGACCCCGCTTAGAAAAATTTTCTTCTAATTGAAAACCCTTATTTCTAAAATTTTTATGTTGCTTTGCCCGTGGTGCGAACCCAGGGCATACGGTGTGATAGGCGGAGCACGCTACCATTACACCACGGTGGACGCCATATTTATTAATATAGAACATATTTATTTAATATAGAACAATGAAATTAGGCATCTTACGTAGGTATCACCATTTTCTGCCATATTGCTGTCAATTTCGTACAACCGTTCAATCGAATTAATAGGAAAATGAAGCACTTTATTTTTAACTTTCCATAAAAGTTCCAGACTCACATTGGTTTTTGCTTGTTCTGTAATCAGTTTTCCAATATATTCATTACATTTACCAACTTGATCTTTAAATAGAAAATAACAATTAAAACAAAAAATTAAATAGAAAATAAAAAATCAAAAAAAAATGAGAAATTTAATTAAATAAAAATAAAAATTAAAGAGAGAAATTTTGTAGAAAATAAATTTACTCAAAAATTTAATATAAAATAACAGTTTTAATAAAAAGTAAAAAACTAGATAAACATATTATTGAGGTGAATTTACCTGACAAATTTTTGATTTCCTCTTTCAGCGCAGAAACTACTGATTTTATATCATTTATATAATTGTTTATTTTTGTTATCCAAACAACCTAAACAAATAAAAATAAAAATAAATTATTTAAGTTATTACAGAAGTGTTATTACTGCAATAACTAACGTCTTGAATCATTCTTCAACGATTTGCTCATATTTCCGCTGTATTTTTTTTTTATATCTTAAATTTTTATAATAAAAAGTAGTAGATATTATTAATTTTTTATTTAATTCCATTTCAATTAATTATTGGAATACAAAGCAGGTATAAATAATAGTGAATTTCCATATGGCAAGCACATTAATTTATACTGTATGGAATCAGCGTCAAAATATATATTTCGACTGTGCGATTCCACGCTTTGGGAAACAAAAATGCGTAAATCTTCCATAGAGTTCAATGGTTCTTCAAAGAAACTGCGACGATCTTCTAAACCAGCAGGCAAAGACGCTGTAAGACGATTTGTAGCTTTTGCTAACTATTACAGGCGCTTTATTCCAAACTTTGCATATCTGGCAACACCTCTGAATAGACAGAATAGAAAAAGAGTACAATTTAACTAGGACAAGACATGTGATAAAGCTTTTGACGCAATAAGAGCATCCCTAATGCCACCAAAGATATTACAATACCCAGATTTTTCCAAACAGTTTACCATTACGGTAGATGCTTCTAAAACGGGGTGTGGAGCAATACTCTGCTAAGAACACCAAGGCAGCGATTTACCAATAAGTTATGCGTCAAAATACTTCAATGAAGCAGAACAAAAAAAAAAGCAATCATTGAATTGGAATTATTAGCCATTTGTTTTGCTATCAAACAATCAGACCGTACGTATATGGAAATCACGTTATTGTAAAATCAGACCACAGGCCTTTAGTCTATTTATTTACTACTAGCCTTTACCCGCGGCCCCGTCCCCAAGGAGAAAATGAAATATATGGGATACTCACGTTAGCCTGCTTATCAAGTTATCTGTTTAAAATTTTGTTTCTGTGTAATTCATTTTATAATTGTAATTGAGTAAACAAGTATTAAATGAGCTGATAACCTGATAGGATCCCCAAATGATCCCGAAATTATCCATAAAAAGCCACGAAATGACCCCGACGCTATCGCGGACGGATTCCTAAAACCATCCAGAAATGCCCCCAAAGGGTCTTCAAAAGTTCCCGGAATAGACCCAAAAAAACCTGAAATGACACCGACACGATTCTAGACTTATCCAGAGAACCACACAGAAACGATCCCTGAAGGGTACCAAAATGATTCCGAAATAGTCCCTAAAAATTTCCGAAGTGACTCTGACGGGCTCCCGAACGGATCTCAAAAACCATCCAGAAAATATCCAGGAAGGGTTCCTAAATTATCCCGACATAATCCAGAAAAAGTTTGGAAATGATCCCGAGGGGATCCACGACGTATCGCGAAAACCATACAGAAATGATTCCGGAAGGGTCCCAAAATGATCACGAAATAGTCCGGAAATGACCCCGATGGGATCCCGCACGGATCCACAAATGATCCCGGAAGGGTCCCAAAACTATCCCGAAAAAGTAACAAAAAAAATCTTGAAATGACTTCTACGGCAAATAGTTCGGAAGGGTCCAGAAATTATCCTAATGGGATTTCGGACGGATCCTGAAAACCATGCTTAAATGATCGCGAAAAAATTCCGAAAAGAAACCTGACGGGATCCCGTACGGCTCCCGAAAACCATCCAGAAATGATGCCGGTAGGTACCCCAAATGATCCCGAAATAGTCCCGAAATGACCCCGACGGGATCCCGGCGGATCCCGAAAACCAACCAGAAATGATGCCGGTAGGTATCCCAAATGATCCCGAAATAGTCCCGAAATTACCCCTCGGGATCCCGGACGGATCCCTAAAACTATCCAGAAATGATGCCGAAAAGGTCCCCAAATGATCTCCTAATAGTACCGAAATGACGCTGACGGAATCCCGAGGGATCCCGAAAACCATCCAGAAATTACGCCGAAAGGGTCCCCAAATGATCCCGTATTAGTCGCGAAAAAGTCCCGAATTGACCCCGACGGTATCCCGATCGGATACCCAAAACCATCTAGAAATCATGCCAGAAGGTACCCCAAATGATCCCGAAAAAGTTCTAAAATGACCCAATGGGACCCTGAAAACCATGCTTTAATGATCCCGAAAAAATTTCGAAATGAACCTGACGGGATCCCGTACGGCTCCCGAAAACCTTCCAGAAATGATGCCGGAAGGGACCCCAAATGATCCCGAAAAAGTCCCGAAATGACCCCAATGGGATCCCTGACGGATCCCGAAAACAAACCAGAAATGATGCCGGTAGCTACCCCAAATGATACCGAAATGGTCCCGAAATGACCCCGTCGGGATCACAGACGGATCCCGAGAAAGTCCTGAAATTACCCCGACGGGATCCCGGACGAATACCGAAAACCGTCCAGAAATGGTGCCGGTGGGTACCCCAAAATGATCCCGAAATGACCCAGAAAGGCTCCCCGAGGGATCCCAGAAACTGTCCAGATGCCGAAAAGGTTCCCAAATGATCCCCAAATAGTCCCGAAATGACCCTGACGAGATCCCGGGCGGATGCCGAAGACCATCCAGAAATGATGGCGAAAGGGTCCCCTAATGATCCCGTATTAGTCGCGAAATAGTCCGGAAATGACCCCGATGGGATCCCGCACGGATCCAGAAAAGATCCCGGAACGTTCCCAAAACTATCCCGAAAAAGTAACAAAAAAATCTCGAAATGACTCCTACGGCATTCCGGATGTTACCAGAAATGAGATCGGAAGGGTCCCCAAATGATCCCAAAATGGTCCCGAAATTACCCTGATGGATCCGGCAAACCATTAAAAATTGATGCCGGAAGGGTCCCCAAATGATCCCGAAATAATACAGATAAAGTCATGAAATGACCCCTAAAGGGTCTCCAAATGAACCCGAAATCACCCTGATGGGTTCCCGTACAGATCCCGAAATCCATTCAGAAGTGATGCCGGAAGGGTCCCCAAATGATCCCGTATTAGCCCTGAAAAAGTTCCGAAATGACCCAGACGGGCTCCCCGGATCCCGGAAGGATCCCGTAAACCATCCAGAAATGATGCCGAAAGAGTCCCCAAATGATCCTGTATTAGTCGAGAAAAAGTTCCGAAATTACCCTGATGGGATCCCGGACGGATCCCGAAGACCATTCAGAAATGATGCCGGAAGAGACCCCAAATGATCCCACATAAGTCCCGAAATGACCCAAACAGGATCCCGGACGGATCCCGAAAACCATCCAGAAATGTTTGCCGGAAGGGACCCCAAATGGTCCCGAAAAAGTCCCGAAATGACCCCGACGGGATCCCGGACGGATACCGAAAACCATCCAAAAATGATGCCGGTAGGTACCCAAATTATCCCGAAATAGTACCGAAATTACCCTGACGGGATCGTGGACGGATCCCGAAAACCATCCAGAAATGATGCCGAAAGGGTTCCCAAATTATCTGTGATATTGGTGAAGGCCAGTATACGAAAAGGTATAATGTGTAAAAATTATTAAAAAGTAATTGCTCGAAGGGGTTGTGGGACCCCCTCCCCCCTTCCATGTTCGAAGAAAATTTCGCCAGTGGACTATTATCTCTGTCCCAAATTTCGTCAACATCCGTGTAGCCGTTCTGGCGTGATTCAGTCACAAAGACGAAAAAATACAATAATTAAATTATAAGTGTTCCTAGGGGGCGGGGACTCACCCCCTTTTCAAAAAAATATAGCTAGTAGATCCTTCTAGACTTTTGGCTATATGTGTGCCAAATTTCATCCAAATCCGTTCAGCCGTTCTTGCGTGATTGAGTCACAAAGACAAACGTATGGACAAACATCCAAACATCCAAACATCTAAACATCCAAATATCCAAACTTTCCCATTTAGATATTGGATGAAAGACCCATCTTCAAAACTTTCTAGAATTAGACTTGAGTTTGCAGAATACAATTTTACAATAGAGTACATAAAGGGAAAATCAAATGTATGAGCTGATGTACTTTCTCGTATCACCATTGGCGAAATAAAAGCATCGACCAAAAATGTATTTGCAGTTCAGACTAGGGCTATGAGTAAGAGAAAGGATAAATGTGGTTCTATCGAAAATATGTAACATACTGTTGACGTGTAAAGACGTGTTTTTGCTCGCTCCGTGTTCTTAATACTTTAATTTTATACTTTCTACATTTTTGCCTGTTCCTGAATATTAAAGAAGAAATGGATTCTTTCTGCGGTAAATGCGACAAGCTTTTTTCGAAAAAAGAGAGCCTAATTGAACTATGCAGTGGATTTTGTAGAAAAATTTTTCATCGCACCTGCTGTGAATCCATATCGGAATTTGATGTGGATCGGTTTATAAAGAACCGCAATATTATTTACATATATGTGTGGTGAGTGCTTGTATGCACATGAAAAGCTAAACAAAGCCTACGACACCGTACTAGTTTCACATAAATCTGGATTTCAATCTATTTTACCAACATCTGAATTAAGATTTAAAAATTTGTGCACACAAATTGACGAAATTAAGGAAGAAATTAAAGCAAATCAACAAAACAATATCACCTACACCAACAGTAATGCGAAGTGCATTGAAACAATAGTTGAGGGAATGAATACCCTGAATAATGCTATGAGTTCGCTCAATGCCGCGCATGCATTGAACAGATATAGCTACAATTGGGCGCATATACCCATATATATAATAATATCAATACCTTCCTATCTTCTTAATGTGCAAATTTTCTGTCAATCATTATTTGCTGAAACTGTGCAAATGTATGTTCTGCGCATGCGCGGGCTTTGTCAGTGTTAGTGAATTGTAGTAGCGTGTGTAAAAAAAGTATTAAAGGGGCCAAACGGGTCACTATTCCCTTTACCCAACTTTTGCATACTAATTGTTATTAAATCTCAGTTTATTCGATTAAACAATGAAAAGGCCAACAAATACAATACAAGGCTTGATGTATTTATTATTTAAATATGGGCTGCAGCCATACAAAGTACATTATTTACACAAATAGTAAAAAAAAAACAAGGCAAAGAATTCATATTTTTGAAATGAAAAAAATTCAAATATACATGTATAAAAATATACTTATACAAACATTCGTAGTTGTAAGTCGGCGTTATTTGCTTTTTTTGTCGCTTTTTGATCACTAAGGGCTCATTTACATACCTATAACTGCGCACTCAGCAGAAATCGGTAATGCTATTCTGCGGAGTTCTTTAAACAATAAAAATTTTATAATACTAATGGAAAACAAAAGCTTACTTTTTCATTTGGAGAACGAAATATTGTACATTAATATGGATAAAAGCAAGACGGCTTGTTGAAATATACATATATTTAAGCGTCTTTTTTAAAAAATTTAACGACAGCCTTGAGATTCTGCCTCCTTCTCTCTTTGTATATCTGTAATGTAATATTTGACAGGCTGCATATGCATATACCACAAGCTTTGTCGGCGACTGGCCCTCTCACTCTTACGCCCACTCAGCCATACACAAATTGCCAATGTTTAGCTACTCGCTCCCCTCACTATAGTGCATTTGCAGTTAGCAGTGGCCCCGTGCCGTCAATTATACCTGTGATCGCTCTCCTACAATTAATGCTGTTGGCAATGTAACCAAGACTGCTGCTAACACCGTCGCTATTACCAGTGGCTCTTCAAAATCTGTTGTACCTGTTGTTTCTGCTGTTAGCGCCATTTCTACTGTTACTCATGCTGATAATTTAAACACTACTGTTAACACAACCAGAGTCGATACTAATGCTGTTAATGATATAATAAGAACTAAGGACATTGCTGCTTCCAGCTCTACCAACACAGGTGGTGATTCTACTTCTGCCGCTGTGCGCTTGCCTAATATTGACAATATTGATACAGCGCATTCAAGGCTAGTGACTGCCGCCTCGCAGGGCAAAATTTGTATCCCGTCTTCATGCTTCGCTTACCGAAAAATATATAATAAAGTACATAGGAGATAAGCTTGACCTCTCACAACCTACTAATATAAGCGTGTATAAATTTAATTTTACTTATGAAAGGGACATATCATCATTTAAAATATCAGTGCCAGACGCTTATCTTGATAGAGTTCTAGAAAATTCATTCTGTTCGAAACATTCAGTTGTGTGTTTGTTTACCAAAAAGTCAAACGCCGCAAGAAATTCAAAAAACTCAAATATCTCTGCGGAAACAGTGAAAAAATAACCATCAACTACCAAAATGTTCGCGGCCTTCGATCGAAGTTAAGTACCCTTTTTCTGAATAGTTTTGTTTTTACTTCGCAAGATATAGCTTTTATTGAAACCTGGTTGAAGGGGGACAATTTACCCTCTGAACTTTTCTCAAGGAAATATATTGTTTATCGGCGTGATCGTGAAGCTCGTGCAGGTGGTGTTCTTATTGCCGTTGACTCGACGCTTCCATCTGAGTTGCTGCTGTTGCACATCGCAACTGACATTGAATTCGTAATAGTGAAGCTTGCTTTACACAATTCTCGTTTGTTTATCTGTTGTTCGTATATACCGCCACGATCGGATATACATGTTTATACCTGTCATAGCACTGTTATTTATAGTTTTTACTCGCATTTTCGTGACAAAGACCGCCTATTAGTCCTTGGGGATTTCAATTTATCTTCAGTAAATTGGATCAATACCATTGACTCAAATTTCATGACGCCTACCACTCAACATGAGTTTTTAAATAGCCTTCTTGGTACATCTCTTCTCCAGATGAATTATATATTAAATTCCAAAAGCAAAATATTAGACCAAGTGTTTGAAGATAACTCTACGGGTATTACACTACACCGAACTACGCCATTATCACTGCCTGAAGACCCTCTACATCCTACGCTTGAGATAGTACTGGATGTTGTTCAACCTATGTTGCTTGATGTTTCTAAATCGAATTCCCGACCCCGTTCGAAATGTTTTTCTAAGACGAATTTTAGTGCGCTCAATAAACTGATTGCTCCCCATGACTGGTCGAATCTTTACGCGTGTAGAGATGCAGAAACAGCGACCTCCTTGTTTTATAGCTCTCTTGATGGTTTCTTTAAAAGCTGTGTTCCCCTTCCTTCTTCTAGTACTACCACGGATAAACCACCTTGGTTCTCAAGGCAACTACTTATGCAGATAATATTAAGTCCAGATTGTATAAGCGTTTCAAGAGATCTGGAAAATCGTTCATCATACCTTTGCATAACTACCTTTGTAGGTCAAATATTGAGAACTACAGAGGCATAGCTAAGCTCTCAGCTATCCCTAAAACTTTTGAGCAGATAATTACATGCCAGCTTCATTATCTGTGTAGCTCTTTAATATCACCTTGCCAACATGGATTTGTGGGTCGAAGATCAACAACTACCAACTTGCTTGAATTTACGTCTTTGGTTATAAATGGTTTTTAGATTGCAAACAAACAGATGTCATTTACACTGACATTAGTAAAGCGTTTGACTCTCTTAATCACGAGCTCTTAGTTCACAAACTTGGTCTACTGGGCTTTTCAAAGCCTTAGTTAAATTGGATTTCACGTTATATTGAAAATAGGACACAACGAGTTTTCTTCAAAAATAATCTTTCAAGATCGATTGATGTAACTTCTGGCGTGTCCCAGGGTTGCAATTTGGGTCCATTACTTTTTACTTAACGGCAACCCTTTGGAGCGGATATCTGTTGTAACTGATCTAGGTGTTACTTCTGAACAGAAATTAATTTTTAACATACATATCTCTACCAATTAACAAAGCAACTGGTGTACTAGGATTTATCAAACGTTGGGCTAAAAAGTTGTATGACCCTTATTTCACCAAAGTCCTTTATATCTCGCTGGTACGTCCCATTCTCGAGTATTGTTCATGTGTTTGGTCTCCGACCTATCAAAGCCATATAAATCGGATTGAGTCGGTCAAGAGACAGTTTTTAATTTTTGCATTACGAGGTTTCAACTGGGATTCAAGTACGCGTCTTCCACCATACAGAAATAGGCTTCTTTTAATTAATTAGCCATCTCTTGAAAATTGAAGAGATTTACTCGGCGTTATGTTCATTCATAAGCTCGTCATCAGCGTGATTGACTCTCCTGACATAGTCAGTCAACTAAATTTTGCTGTTCTTGCTAGGGCCTTCAGACATTTTCTACCTTTTCATTTACCTCTATGCCGGCAAAAATTTGCTAGAAATAGTCCCCTACGTCGTTGGTGCTCACGTTACAATGATTTGTACAACTGCATTAGCCTTGAATGTTCGGTTGCCGCTTTACATACTGCAACACTCTTAGGTTTAGCCTGATATTTTAATTTTATTTTTCTTTTGCGTGTTCTTCCTACTGGGAATTCCAGCTCCTTTATGACCACGTCGCGTCAGTCCCCTTATGGGCACCGAGATCCTTTCTGAGCATCTCGCGTAAGCTCCCTTCTGAGCTCCTCACGATGGCCCCCCACTGGGCACACTTAAATAAAAAATTATGCAATGCGTTGTAAAATTTTTATATCATACTAATTTTCTATGTACCTCTTTTAAACTCTTTAATTTTAAGGATGGCTCTGTATTTACATATATATCTGTTTTATTCCAGTAATTAGTCGACCGCTTTGTGTTTGCGTCGACTTAAAATAAATAAACAAATGAATTATGTGAAAATATACAAACATTAAACGTTTATGATAAATTCACTCAAAACTTTTCAAAAAAATGCCTCGTATTAGGTCCGAAGTACTTCATGATAGAAACAGTAAACAATTTTTAAGAATATGTGCGCATATAAAGCATAAAAGAACAATTTTACTTGATTTTGAATTTTCTAACGAAATAAAGAATTTCGATACCTTACTTTGGAGGCTAGAAAAAGAAGCCAGAAAACTTAATATTAAGCAAATAGAATGGCCAAAAGATGATTTAATTTTCAAACACATTACAATTACAAATTTTACAATTTTTAAAATTTATTTTACGGGATCCAATTGAAACAATCACTGATCAGGAACAAAAATTAAATTTATTAGCAATTTATCACAGTGATCCCATCACTAGAGGTCAATATGGAACGAAAAAATTATATACCAAATTACGAAACAAATTTTACTGGAAAAACATGACAAAAGACATAGCTAGTTACGTTAGAAAATGCGAAAAATGTCTTTTGAACAAAGTCAAAATAGGAAATAAAGAAGAACTCCTTCTAACTCCTACTCCTAATAAACCTTTTGACATTGTCGTAATTGATACAATAGGCCCATTGCCAGAATCGAGATATGGTAATAAGTTCGCACTTACCATAATTTTGGATCTGACGAGATACTTAGTAACAATTTCAATACCGGATAAAATTGCAAAAACCATAGCTTCAGCAATATTCAAAAGCCTTATTTTAATATACGGTGCTATGAAATATATTAAATCAGATTTAGGTACTGAATTTAAAAATAAAATTTTTGCAACTTTAACCAGCTTACTAAATATCAATCATAAATTTTCTACCCCATACCATCATGAAACCGTAGGAACTGAACCATAGCGTTTTTAACGAGTACCTACGTGCGTACTTAAACGATTCCTTTGATGATTGGCATAATTATTTGAAATATTTTACGTTTTGGCATAACACAACGCCAAATACGGTATTCGACAATAAACTTACTCCCTTTGAACTAGTTTTTGGCAAAAAGGTGCCATCTGAACTGAAGAACGAAACCATCGAACCAATTTATAGTATCAAAAATTATTCAAAAGAAGTAAGGTATAAAAGGCAAAAATGCCACGCCTTGGATAAAAAATTAGTAGAGAAACACAAAATAATAAAATAAAGATGCATACGACAAAAATGCCCAACCAATAATAGTAAATATAAACGATATGGTTTTAGTTTAAAAAGAACCGCGTGAAAAACATAAACACATATATCAGGGCCCACAACTAGTAACAAATATAGATGGTGTAAATGTAACCATTTTGGATAACGAAAACAAAAAATACAAATCGGTACACAAAAACCGCATAAGAGGAGTACTTAGATAAATAAAATAAAATGTACCCAATTTCATTTTATTACACTAAATTTAAGCAAATTTAAATAAAAATATGTCATACTGTAAAAACTATGCTTAATTTAAGTAAAAGAAATTTAAATAAAAATATGTCAAACTGTAAAAACAATACTTAATGTAAGTAAAATAAACAAATAGAGAATATACGTATAAGCTACTATATAAAACCGATGAAAATGAAATTTTGAATTACACAAAAAAAAAAAACACAAGTGAGGAAGGCTAAGTTAGGGTGTAACCGAAATTATATACTCCGTTGGGAGCTTTTTAGACAAAATAAGGGAAAATCACCATGTAGGAAAATGAACCTAGGGTAACCCTGGAATGTGTTTGTATGACGAGGGTATCAAATGGAAGGTATTAAATAGTATTTTAAAAGAGAGTGGTCCTTAGTTCTATAGGTCGACGCCTTTTCGCAATATCGCCATAAAGGTGGACCAGGAATTACTCTAGAATGTGCTTGTTCGATATGGGATAAAAGGTGTTAATGAGTATTTTAAAAGGGTGTGGGCCCTAGTTCTATGGGTGAACGCCTTTTTGAGATATCGCCATAAAGGTGGAGCAGGGGTGACTCTAGAATGTGTTTGTACGATATGTATATCAAACGAAAGTTGTTAATGAGTAATTTAAATGGAGTGGGCCTTAGTTCTATGGGTGGACGCTTTTTCGTGATATCGCCATAAAGGTGGAACAGGGGTGACTCCAGAATGTGTTTGTACGATATGGGTATCAATTGAAAGGTGTTAAAGAGCATTTTAAATGGGAGTGGACCTTAGTTCTATAGGTCGACGCCTTTTCGATATATCGCCATAAAGGTAGACCAGGGATACTGTAGAATGTGTTTGTACGATATGGATATCAAACGAAAGATGTTAATGAGTATTTTAAGTGGGAGTGGGCCTTAGTTCTATAGTTCGACGCCTTTTCGAGATATCGCCATAAAGGTGGAGCAGGGGTGACTCTAGAATATGTTTGTACGATATATATATCAAACGAAAGGTGTTAATGAGTAATTTAAATGTGAGTGGGCCTTAGCTCTATAGGCCGACCCCTTTTCGAGATCTCGCCATAAGGGTGGACCAGGGGTGACTACAGAATGTGTCTGTACGATATGGGAGTGGACCTTAGTTCTATAGGTCGACGCCTTTTCGATATATCGCCATAAAGGTAGACCAGGGATACTGTAGAATGTGTTTGTACGATATGGATATCAAACGAAAGATGTTAATGAGTATTTTAAGTGGGAGTGGGCCTTAGTTCTATAGTTCGACGCCTTTTCGAGATATCGCCATAAAGGTGGAGCAGGGGTGACTCTAGAATATGTTTGTACGATATATATATCAAACGAAAGGTGTTAATGAGTAATTTAAATGGGAGTGGGCCTTAGCTCTATAGGCCGACCCCTTTTCGAGATCTCGCCATAAGGGTGGACCAGGGGTGACTACAGAATGTGTCTGTACGATATGGGAGTGGACCTTAGTTCTATAGGTCGACGCCTTTTCGATATATCGCCATAAAGGTAGACCAAGGTGACTGTAGAATGTGTTTGTACGATATGGATATCAAACGAAAGATGTTAATGAGTATTTTAAGTGGGAGTGGGCCTTAGTTCTATAGGTCGACGCCTTTTCGAGATATCGCCACAAAGGTGGTCCAGGGGTGACTCTAGAATGTGTTTGTACGATATGGATATCAAACGAAAGGTGTTAATGATTATTTTAAGTGGGAGTGGGCCTTAGTTCTATAGGTGGACGCCTTTTCGAGATATATCCATAAAGGTGGAGCAGGGTATGTATATCAAGCGGAAGGTGTTAATGAGTAATTTAAATGGGAGTGGGCCTTAGATCTATAGGCCGACCACTTTTGAGATATCGCCATAAAAGTGGACCAGGGGTGACTCTAGAATGTGTTTGTACGATATGGGTATCAAATGAAAGGTGTTAATGAGTATTTTAAAAGGGAGTGGGTCTTAGTTATATAGGTGGACGCCTTTTCGAGATATCTCTATAAAGGTGGACCAGGGGTGACTCTAGAATGTGTTTATACGATATGGGTATCAAATGAATGGTGTTAATATGTATTTTAAAAGGGAGTGGACTCTAGAATGTGTTTGTACGATATGGGTATCAAATGAAAGGTGTTAATTAGTCTTTTAAAAGGGAGTGCGCCTTAGTTCTATAGGTCGACGCCTTTTCGAGATATCGCCATAAAGGTGGAGCAGGGTATGTATATCAAGCGAAAGGTGTTAATGAGTAATTTAAATGGGAGTGGGCCTTAGATCTATAGGCCGACCCCTTTTGAGATATCGCCATAAAGGTGGACCAGGGTGACTCCAGAATGTGTTTGTACGATATGGGTATCACTTGAAAGGTGTTAATGAGCATTTTAAATGGGAGTGGGCCTTAGTTCTATAGGTGGACGCCTTTTCGAGATATAGCCATAAAGGTGGAGCAGGGTATGTATATCAAGCGAAAGGTGTTAATGAGTAATTTAAATGGGTGTGGGCCTTAGTTCTATACCCCGAACCCTTTTGAGATATCGCCATAAAGGTGGACCAGGGTGACTCCAGAATGTGTTTGTACGATATGGATATCAAACGAAAGATGTTAATGAGTATTTTAAATGGGAGTGGGCTTTAGTTCTATAGGTGGACGCCTTTTCGTGATATCGCCATAAAGGTGGACCAGGGGTGACTCTAGAATGCGTTTGTACGATAAGGGTATCAAATGAAAAGTGTTAATGATTATTTAAAAGGTTGGGAGCCTTAGTTCTATAGGTGGACGCCTTTTCAAGATATCGCCATAAAAGTGGACCAGGGGTGACTCTAGAATGTGTTTGTACGATATGGGTATCAAATGAAAGGTGTTAATGAGTATTTTAAAAGAGAGTGGGTCTTAGTTCTATAGGTGGACGCCTTTTCGAGATATCTCCATAAAGGTGGACCAGGGGTGACTCTAGAATGTGTTTATACGATATGGGTATCAAATGAATGGTGTTAATATGTATTTTAAAAGGGAGTGGACTCTAGAATGTGTTTGTACGATATGGGTATCAAATGAAAGGTGTTAATTAGTCTTTTAAAAGGGAGTGCACCTTAGTTCTATAGGTGGACGCCTTTTCCAGATATCGCCATAAAGGTGGATCAAGGGTGACTCTAGAATTTGTTTGGACGATACGGGTATCAAATTAAAGGTACTAATGAGAGTTTTAAAAGGAAGTGGCCCGTAATTTTATATGCGAAGGCGTTTTCGAGATATCGACCAAAATGTGGACCAGGGTGACCCAGAACATCAACTGTCGGGTACCGCTAATTTATTTATATATGTAATACCACGAACAGTATTGAACTATTTCGATTAATAAAATAGAGTGCTGAGGTTTAGCCTCAGAATGATAATCATTTTTATTTAAGAAATTCTTTCCTATTTATACAAATGTTCTTAACCTACACATACGTACATACATTAATGTTTACATACTACAATGTACATAGTTTCATAAAAAATAATGGTTAGTCAGCATAATGTGTAGTGACCTACATATCGTTAATGTGATTCATACATAAGTTGGTTGATCGATATATTGAATGGTTTGGTAAATGCAAATGAACTCTAGTGGTTATATGTGTCAGTAAAAATGCATTGGCGTAGAGGGGCATACTGCATCATGCTATAACATCCGCCTTAGAAAAAGAGTCGTATATAATTGAAAGCAATTTTATATGACTATTGAAGAGACCACTTGAGGTTTGTTTGAGTTTATAAGATTCAAATTGCTTTTTTTTCTATTGTAATTTATTGCATTGAAGAGTTTGTTTACCTAGTCTTATATCGGTTTGCATTTCCTTTACATGTGTGATTTTGTGCTGACATTTTTCAATATAACGCATTGTTGTATTTTTTTCTTTTGCTCATATGCACACTTTTTATATGCTTTTAAGTGAGAAACTTATATAAATTGAGCCCTTAACTACATACGGTCATCCTATTGTCATAAAAGTGTGCCATTCTGTTTCATTTTACTTTTAATGATTCAGTCAACTTGCTTGGTGTTACCAAATTTTACATTCTGTTTTTTTTTTCACATTCAATTGTAATTTATGTTATAGTGGTAACTTGATGCTATAAGTAATGAATTGTTTGCTTATGTGTTATTTGCTTTTATTTGTTCACATTTGCCTTGAGAAGTAAAAATTATGCTGATTCTCGTTTTTTTTTTTGTATGTTTACATATTGAGTTAACATTTCTTTATGGTTTTTTTTTTGGTGCTTGGTACTTATTGTGAGTAACGTGGAATGTTTATTGTTTGTATATTTGGAAGATTTTTGATTAACGTATTTTGGTTATTATTAAGGTTTAAATTAGTTCCTTATCTTTATTAGAACCAATAGTTCATTTAGTAAATTGTGCAAAGCTATTTTCCTATCGAAATATTTCTATGTATATAGGTTAAGATAAAAAATTAATTTGAACTAGTATTTCTAACAAAAAATATAGGTAAACAAGTAAGGAAGGTTAAGTTCGGGTGTAACTGAACATTACATACTCAGTTGAGAGCTATGGTGACAACATAAGGGAAAATGAACCGAGGGAAACCCTCGAATGTGTTTGTATGACATGTCTAACAAATGAAAGGCACTAAAGAGTATTTTATGAGGGAGTGGGACATAGTTCTATAGGTGGACGCCATTTAGGGATATCGCCATAGAGGTGGATCAGGGTTGACTCTAGAATTTGTTTGCACGATATGGGTATCAAAAGAAAGGTGTTAATGAGTATTTTAAAGGGAGTAATCCTTAGATCCATAGGTGGACGCCGTTTCGAGATATCGCCATAAAGGTGGACCAGGGGTGACCCTAGAATTTGTTTGTACAATATGGGTATCAAAAGAAAGGTGTTAATGAGTATTTTAAAGGGAGTAATCCTTAGATCCATAGGTGGGCGCCGTTCCGAGATATCGCCATATAGGTGGACCAGGGGTGACCCTAGAATTTGTTTGTACGATATTGGTATCAAAGTAAAGGTATTAATGAGGGTTTTAAAAGGGAGTGATGGTAGTAGTATAGGTGGTCGCCTTTCAGAGATATAGCCATAAAGGTGGACCAGGGGTGACTCTAAAATGCGTTTGTACAATATGGGTATCAAACGAAAGGTGTTAATGAGTATTTTAAAAGGGAGTGGGCCTTAGTTCTATGGGTGGAAGCCGTTTCGAAATATCGCCATAAAAGTGGACCAGGGGTACTCTAGAATGTGTTTGTACGATATGGGTATAAAATTAAAGGTATTAATGAGGGTTTTGAAAGGGAGTGGTGGTAGTTGTATAGATGGTCGCCTTTTCGAGATATCGCAATAAAGGTGGACCAGGGGTGACCCTAGAATGCGTTTGTACAATATGGGTATCAAAAGAAAGGTGTTAATGAGTATTTTAAAAGGGAGTGGGCCTTAGTTCTATAGGTGGGCGCCGTTTCGAGGTATCGCAACTTAGACCTTTTTTGTACGATATGGGTATCAAATGAAAGGTGTTAATGAATATTTTAAAAGGGCGTGGGGCTTAGTTATATAGGTGGATGTCTTTTCGAGATATCGCCATAAAGGTGGACCGGGGTGACTCTAGAATGTGTTTGTACGATATTGGTATCAAATTAAAGTTATTAATGAGAGTTTTAAAAGGGAGTGGTGGTAGTTGTATATGTGAAGGCGTTTTCCAGATATCGACCAAAATGTGGTCCAGGGTGACCCAGAACATCATCTGTTGGATACCGCTAATTTATTTATATGTGTAATACCTGCCAAGAATTCAAGGGTATTTTATTTCGCACTGCAGAACTTTTTCATTTTCTTCTACTTAATATGGTAGGTGTCACAACCATTTTACAAAGTTTTTTCTAAAGTTATATTTCGCGTCAATAAACCAATCCAATTAACATGTTTCATCCCTTTTTTCGTATTTGGCATAGAATTATGACATTTTTTTAATTTTTCGTAATTTTCGATATCGAAAAAGTGGGAGTGGTCATAGTCGGATTTCGTTCATTTTTTATATCAAGATAAAGTGAGTTCAGATAAGTACGTGAACTACGTTCAGTAAAGATATGTCGATTTTTGCCCAAGTTATCGTGTTAAGGGCCATGCGGAAGGACAGACGGACGACTGTGTATAAAAACTGGGCGTGGCTTCATAAAATCTATGCACCTACCAAATTTCAAAAGGATTGGTAAATTTTTGCTCGACTTATGGCATTAAAAGTATCCTAGACAAATTAAATGAAAAATGGCGGAGCCACGCCCATTTTGAAATTTTCTTTTATTTTTGTATTTTGTTGCACCATATCATTACTGGAGTTGAATTTTGACATAATTTACTTATATACTGTAAAGATATAAAATTTTTTTTTTTCAAATTTTACTTTAAAAAAAAATTTTTTTTAAAAGTGGGCGTGGTCCTTCTCCGATTTTACTAATTTTTATTAAGCGCACATATAGTAATAGGAATAACGTTCCTGCCAAATTTCATCATGATATCTTCAACTACTGCCAAATTACATCTTGCAAAACTTTTAAATTACCTTCTTTTAAAAGTGGGCGGTGCCACGCCAATTTTCCATAATTTTACAAATTTTCTATTCTAAGTCATAAGTTCAACCCACCTACCAAGTTTCATCGCTTTATCTGTCTTTGGTAATGAATTATCGCACTTTTTCGGTTTTTCGAAATTTTCGATATCGATCGATATATCTATCTCGATTCCTTTATACCTGTAAAACCAACCGTTATCCAATCAAACTTAATATACTCTGTGATCTCTGCTCAACTGAGTCTAAAAATGGTTTATTTTTCCTTTCCTTTTCATTATTATTCATACAAAAACAATGCTTTAATAGTTTTTTTTTTTTTTTGTTTTTCAACGTGCTGAATATGAAATTTGTAACTAACTGCATAGACAATTGAAGAGCTGTAATTGAAGGAAGAGCCATGTGGTTAAGTATTAGAAGTTGTAGTTCAGCTAGTGAGCAGAAGGGAGGTACAGTGGATGCAAAAAAATTTCATATCTTCATATTTTTTGTTTTCTTCATATTTTCCAGCAATATATTTTTGGTCTTTTTCGTCATGCGATTTCTGCGGCGACCACCAAGACAGAATCGTCATGACTTTTTTGATGAATTTATTTTTATTTTTACGGGGATTGTCACATGCACAACCTCTTTGGTTAGTGCCATTATTTGATCTTAGAGAACTTGGGCACCTATTTTTATTTTAAATTCTCCTACTGCAGTAAATATTCTATCATTTATCACCAATTTGTCCCTCAGGACAACTGTGTTTTCCTTATAAATTTAAAGTCCTGGATTGCCGGCATCTCTTGTATGCCTGTTCGAATATTGTCCTAAGTCAATAACTTCCTCAACAATCTTGAGGAAAATTGAAAATTTATCTACGCTACCATTTTTCTCTCCTAAGATGAAAATGAGCGCGACTAGTCTTTTGCTGCAAATATATATAACGCATATATATATGCCATATATATGACTTTTTCTTCATTTTTGCTGTTGTTGGTAATATTATTATTTTATTTTTTAATTTTGCATATTTCCACCGACACTGTATTTCTTTTCAAATATAATTTGAAAGAATCGTTATTTTTGGTATAAATTTTCTATCGTGATAGTCTTTGTGGTTGGTATTTACATGTGAACTACTGTGAATTTTTGCTATTGCTTCCAGATTATCTTTGCCTTTAAAGATATCAGAAGAATTCAAATTCTCTATTTGCTATCGAATTTAGGTAGGGCTCTCGAAGCTGCCTTTGTTGTTGATTGCGGCATTTTGAAATTTACTTGAAGTATTTATTGCTCTTCCTCAGCTTTGAGTTTGGAAATTTGGGTAGAAAAAAAATTTTAGACGCGCTGTTGCACGGTATTCCATTGCCTATATTTAAAATTCATATAGATTTTAAGCATATCAGCAATCGCTATGATTAATGGCCCTGTCGTGCATATTAAAGCACCTAGCCAAATGTCTGTGGTTTTTGTGTCCACTTGGGCTTGTGATCATATTTTATTAATTTGTTGACAACTTTTCCTCTTCAGAGGTTTCTTTGCCGAATTCATAGCCAGCTATCGCTATCATTATGCCTTGGGCTATTTTTGTCCACCAAGACATTTCGATTGAAAGAGAAAATTCAAGAGAAAATAAAAATGTATTGCTGATTCCTTGGGAAAAAAAAAATTTGCTAATTTAAGCTTTAATTTTAATCTTTATTCAAACGTTCCATTTTACTCTTGACCTTCATTAGTTTTTAATAAATTTACTTTATTTATTTAATAGGTATTTTAACAATTTATTTCTAAATTTGTAATTTTTGTTTTTCTTTAGTATTTTTTCATTTCTAATTTAGATATTTAAAATTTTTCCTTAAAAAATATTTTAACATTTTTTTTTCATATTAATAGTTAAGTACACTTTTATTTTCTTTTGTTTAATTCATTTTACAAAATAATTAAAATTTAATTCCTATGCTATTTCCCTTTTTCTATGCTATTTTGTGCTTAAAAAAAAGTTCTGTTTTGGAAAAGCATCAGTTAACGTTTCAAAAAAATTTTCAAATTTGAATATGGACTACGTACACATTCCGATTTACTAACTTAAATTTTAAATTTTAATTCTCACATACGTACTTACATTAATGCTTACATAATACAATGTACATAGTTCCATAATAAATAATGGTTAGTCAGCATAATGTGTAGTGACCTACATATCGTTAATGTGATTCATACATAAGTTGGTTGATCGATATATTGAATGGTTAGGTAAATGCAAATGAACTCAAGTGTTTATATGCAGTGCCGGCGGCAGCCTATAGTTGTATGGGTAAGTACTACCCACTCGGAAAAATTTCAAGTGGGTAATTACCCACTCGGAAATTCACTGAAAATCACGTATTTTGTGGTAGTTGTCCTCAAGGTTAAAGCTTCTTCATAACTTCTTCTACATATAAGCAGGTTCGGAACATCATTATCTTGAAAGTAAATAAATACTCCACAAAAGCCACACACACACACATGTGACAAGAAATAAAACAATCGCTGCTACATAAGAGAGGGCGGAGCCGACAGCGGGAATGCAAAGCAACTACACACACGTAGTTGTATACACAAAAAGACAATATGAGACACGGCAAGTAAATAAACCGCAGAAGTTTCTTGAACTAACTAGGAACGTTGTTAGAAAAATTGCATCCTTTTATAGGGGGGACTTCAAAGATCCTGAACTTATAAATGATAGAGATCTTTTTTTTGAAATTTCACAGCGCGAAAAAACAAAGGTCGAGCAATATCCGTGAAATCGTAATTTTTTTGAGAGAAAACAAATGTTATATGGATCTTATTCCGGAATTTGTGTCATTCATTCGATTGATAATTAAGATTCCTGGATCAACGTGCTCCAATGAAAGGAGCTTCTCTGTTTTGCGTCGAATCAAAAATTATCTAAGGTCATCAACTGCGCAAAATAGATTTACCAGCCAACCTAATAAAACCGCACTGCGTTTTTTAGCGCACGCGAACAACCGGAGTTTTTTGCCCCTAACCAAAATAAGCATGCGTTTGCTACAATGTAAAGCATGTGTGCAAACGTCAAATCTAAAAGTCACGCAGAACAAAAATTGGAAATCGAATTAGGTTTTAAATCCTGTGGCAATGATACATTCGAACTCAGAAGCAGTTAATAAGCTCATTTTGGATTAAATGATGAATGAGCTTATAAGTCGCAATTCGAAACGAATTGCTGTTTTTTGCTATGTAATGATGCTTATATATAGTATGGCCTGTAAAAAAGCAAATAAATTTATAAACCTGCATGTATTTGTACTAGTTATTGATTTATGTTGTGAACTTGAAATACTCTTCTATTTCCTACTTTAAAGGACTGCAAAATTCTAATCATGGTAACGCAAAGGGTAAAAAGGGGGCGGGAATCATATTTTTTCACTAACCACTCGGGCTGAGCGCGTGCCGCCGGCCCTGGTTATATGAGTCAGTAAAAATGCATTGGCGTAGAAGGGCATACGGCATCATGCTACAGTATTCCTGCTAAGATTCCAAAGGCTTTTGATTTCACTCTGCAGAACTTTTTCATTTTATTCTACTTAATATGGAAGGTGTCACACCCATTTTACCAAGTTTTTTCTAAAGTTATATTTTGCGTCAATAAACTAATCCAATTACAATATTTCATCCCTTTTCCCATATTTGGTTTAGAATTATGAATTTTTTTCATTTTTCGTAATTTTCGATATCGAAAAAGTGGGCGTGGTCATAGTCGAATTTCGGCCATTTTTTAAACCAGTGAGTATAAGACATGCATAAGTTTAGTAAAGATATAGCGATTTTTGCTGAAGTTATCGTGTTAACGGGCGAGCGGAAGGACACTGTGTATAAAAGCCGGGCGTGGCTTTAACCGATTTCGCCCATTTTCACAGAAAACAGTTATCGTCATAGAGTCTATGTCGCTACCAAATTTCACAAGGATTGGTAAATTTTTGTTCGACTTATGGCATTAAAAGTATTCTAAACAAATTAAATGAAAAAGGGCGGAGCCACGCCAATTTCGAAATTTTCTTTTATTTATGTATTTTATTGCACCATATAATTACTGGAATTGAATGTTGACATAATTTACTACTGTAAAGATATTAAATGTTTGTTATAATTTGACTTAAAAAATTTTTTTTAAGTGGGCGTGTTCGTCATCCGCTTTTTCTAAATTTTATTTAGCACACATATACGAATAGGAGTAACGCTCCTGCCAAATTTCATCTTGATATCTTCAACGACTGCCAAATTACGGCTTGCCTTCTTTCAAAAGTGGGCGGTGCCAAGCCCATTGTCGAAAACATTACTAATTTTCTATTCTACGTCATAAGGTCAGCCCACCTATCAAGTTTCATCGCTTTATCCGTTTGGTAATGAATTATCGCACTTTTTCGGAGTAGGATGTAAATACCAGTTCTAACTCAAATGGTGCAAGGAAAAATTATATACACACCCACGCACATATATACAGCAAAACAATTCCGCTAGTTGTCGCATCCGTTCTTCTGTTTTATGTTCCGGCAGATCTTCCGCTAGGTGTCGCATCCGTTCTTCTGGTTTGTGTTCTGGCTGATCCTCCGCTAGGTGTCGCATCCGTTTTTCTGGTTTATGTTCTGGCGGATCTTCCGCTAGGTGGACCATCCGTTCTTTCGGTTTGTGTTCTGGCTGATCTTTATCATTTAGGTGCATACATATGACACCGCAAAACAACAAAACTATTTGTACCTTTACCAGAGTTTAGCCGTAAAAATGATAGCACATATATTATATATATATATATATTATATATATATATATGTCTGTAAGGTGGGTTGTTTGATGACCTTTTCACATGAGAAGTGCGCACTTCAACTACTTCTGGTTACTTTGATGACCGTCTTTGAGATAAAGTGCGTTGTTTGATGACAGTCATCAAAGCGAAAATCGGAGGACAAAGTGATGAGTTTGGTGACAGTAATCAACTCACCTTAGGTAAAATGATGTTTTCGGTAACGGTCATCAAACTAAGCATCTTAGCTTAAAGTGCGCAGGTTGGTAACATTTCTATTCGGACAGTTTCATGACTGTCATCAAAGTGTATTAGTGATCGTTTTAAAAATGGACAATGTCAGGACAAACCCTATTAATTTTTGGGTCTCTTCTGAGCTGCAATAGACGTGCAAGTTTTCCTTGCCAAACTAATGGGCGAACAGTTGGGCTTTCCGAAAATGCGTTTTATCTGTTACTATAATAGGCCAGTCATTTAAGGGTTTGACCTCGGAATTTGAGATAAGAGGCTGAAAACTTGCATACGCTTTTATTTTGGCATTGCAAAACTGTCATTAAAAGTGACAATAAATCGCATGTTCGCTTCTTGATATATTCGCGGTCAAAGGTCGCCAAATTTCGTCTTTCGCAAATATCTCGCTTCCTATGGCTTACTCACGTTTCACGCTCATTACGAAGTTGGACATCATGAAGTATTTCACAAGTCCAACCTGAAGTATTTTTCCGTGGGCTCAACCGTTTCTGAGTTAGAGCGAAGAAAGCGTAAGCAATCGCCGAAACTTTACATCGATCTAGACCAGAGATTAATGGAGCGAATTCAACTGTGCGCTCTACTATTTACTATGGCTCATAGCAAGTAAAAAAAATATTTGTGCCTATTAAATTTTTTAAAAAGGATATAGCGATTATGAACCGATTTGATCTTTTTTGTCAGGCGCTATTGCCATTGCAGATTATTTCAATAAAATTTTTCGATGATACCTCAATTATTACCGGAATTACAGTTCCCGAATTTTGGCAAAAAACTAATTCACCAAGGGGAGGAGCTACGCCCATTTTTCAAAATTTGTATTCCTGCTGCTGGATACCCCAGTTTTAGTCCAAATTCAAAATTTGAGCGAACTCGCTCCATTAATGTCCGGTCTAGATCGATGTAAAGTTTCGGCGACTGCTCGCGCTGTTTAGTTTAACCACGCAATATTTAAAACTTTACATTTAATACCATACAATTATTTAATGCCTCTCACAAATGTTTTCAATATTCTTTTCCATACTTCAAAAATGCACTCTCGGTCTAAGAAGCATTCATAATCAGTTGTCAAATTCTACATAAATTTTAGGTGACTCAATCGAGCTTCATGCTTCCACCTTGTATAATTTCTCCATGAGTATCGAACAAAAGTATCGAAAACATTTAACGCTTCTATATTTTTGCCATCTACCTAAAGGCCCAACCACAATCGAATTTTGTTTTGTTTTGGCGTTGACGTAACGCACGATGCAAGTTTGTATGCCACAATGACCGCAAACTGAAAACTCAAATTTTGATTTTTTGATATTGAAAACAATAAAATAAAATTTTTTTTGGTTTGGATTTTATATAAGGTGCCAAAAAACTTTTGTTGATTTCTAGGGGAAGAGGGGGTCCTAAAAATCACAAAATTATCATCCGCAGCTCCAGGAAACTCTTAGGTTATATAAGCTTTTTAATTTCCAAATTTAGTAAAATTTCAAATTAAGTCCTGCACTTAAAATTCGGGTGGCACATGTCGACAGTAGTATCAAAAGACGCGTATTTGCGTTAGGATTCAGAATCTGAAAGCAGAAACTAAAAGTTATTCGCGGAAAACATGTCGGTACTATTGTCGCTTTTTCGTTGTTGCAATTAAACAAATTAAAACAAATGAAGGTGGTGAATGGTGTTGCCAGATCCGCAACAATATCTTTTTATCTTGGTAGAACATTATAAGATGGTCGCACGTCGACATAAATGCAAACAAACATACACTGTCAATGTATTTTGTTTTTGTAAGACACTTTTAATAATTTGTAGTCTAATATTATTTGGGGTGGTGCGCAGAAGGATATACTACGCAGAAGGACATCACAGTGGCGGTAGCCACGGTTATACCACACACCCCGACTTGGCATGGCGTAGCCCAGGGTTATGTTTTATAAGCGCTGCCGAATGCCGCCTATGCAGAAAGGTGTTCTACGCAGAATTACCGTTGGAATCAGCATAAAAATCTCAATAAAATCCGATTTTTTATTTTTATTTTTTTTTGACAAATGTATGTATTCTGCACTTGTTCCAATTAAATACATTAATTTTAAATTATTCAGAGAATTACAAAACAAAATAAATTGATTGTGTATGTTTGTTTGCATTTATGTCGACGTGCCACCACCTTATAATGTTCTACCAAGAAAAAAAGATATTGTTGCGGAGCTGGCAACACTATTCACCACCTTCATTTCTTTTCATTTGTTTAATTGCAACAACGAAAAAAGTGACAATAGTACCGACATGTTTTCCGCGAATACCTTTTAAACGAGAAAAAAAATATAGTTTCTGCTTTCGGATTCTGAATCTTGGCGCAAATACGCGTCCTTTGATACCGCTATCGACATGTGCGATCCGAATTTTAAGTGCAGGACTTAAGTTTAAATTTTACTAAATTTGGAAATTAAAACGCTTATATTTCATAAACTAAGAGTTTTCTAGAGTTGCGGATGATAATTTCGTGATTTTTAGGACCCCGCCACCCCTCGAAAAAAAAAGGTGGAAAACCTTATTCAAAATATTCCCCTTTTTTTTGTCTTGGAAATTGAAATATTTTAAAAATGAAATAAAACAAAAATAAAAGTTCAAGTTTTTGTGAAAGCTGCAAGAAATTGCACAAATGAACTGACAGCGCAAGATAAAATGTAAGTTTTGGAATCTTCTTTTGTTTCTTTGGCGCTGGCGTTAAGTTTTTTGTGGATTATGAACATAGGAATTGGGATGCGTGTGTTCAAAATCAGCTGGTTACTCAACGTAGGCGCCAAGACAGCGCAAAAGTCGATTGTGTTTGCCCCCTAAGTAATTTGAATGGCAAACGGCTGAAAGCAGAAATGCGACAAGTGTTTTTTGTTTTTTCGTCCTACAAAGTTTCTAGTTTGTATAATTATAAACAACAAAATAACTAGAAAGTTAAAAAAGCAAAATCGATCGCTTTGAGCACTTTTGTAGTTTCATAATCAGGTAACAAAAGGGATATCTGCCTTGAAAATGTCGGATGCTCCGGAATAAAAGGGAAATGTTTAGGTATTTACCCCTCGTTTTTCTTAAGTTGCCTGAAATGGGAGAGGGTTTGACAAATAAAGCTGTAACCATTGGAAAAAGCCCACTCCAAATGATAATATATAAGAAATATTTTCCACAGTATATTTCTTCCGTTGGCAGTTATTTTAGTAGATAGGATACTCGTACAAAAAGGGTGCAATAAATAGGACCTTACCTCCTCTATGTAATAAAAGCTAAGTGGGAACCCCCTGCCAGAGACCTTTTAACTCCAAAAATTGCTGTTGAACTTTCGTCCAGTTTAAAGAGAAAGAAAGGGGAAGTGAAGGAGGAAGAGGGACAAGAACAAACAAAAGTGAATATTCTTCCGATGTAAGTTTTTTAATTTTTCAGTATATTAGTATGCAAATTTAATGCATACACTTTATGAACACTCCAAAGAATAAAAAACAAATACTTCAGTATTAGCTTTTGTTAGCTTCGAGAAAATCAACTAAACGTTCAATAAATTTGTACAGCTGCCTTAGTTAAAGCTAACAAAAAATATGTCGAATAAACACCCTTTGGTGCAGAGTAAAATAAAGATTAAGATATAAAAAAGGCTGATGTCCAACGTTTTATAGTGGACAACCATTACGTTTTTGCTAACCGTGAAAATTGAAGTGGTATAAAATTCTTTCTTACCTAAAAACATTCGGGCACCTTCATAGTCATAATTAAGTAGGTACTTAAAATATTTACAAGATTATTAAAAAAATCTCATGGCAGTTTCACTATTAACGCTCAAGGTTATATTTTTTTCTTTGAATTCGATGGCTACTTAAGAAGTTGTTTCACGATTCGTATACACGCTGGGTTATCAGTTAGGAAATTTCTTCAAGCGCTAGTGGTCGGCAGTCGGTTGATTCTAATAATCTCGCCAAATGCAGCGAAGCATTGTGCAATAACCAGAAGTGACTGGTATCAACTCTCTGCTATCCAACATATGCTTCTGAGCTGCCTGAGCTACCCTTTTCAATAAGATACTTGTTATTTCAGACCGTGTCTTAAAAACGAACTTCACTGTATATGTATAAAGTACACAAACCACGAAATATTTAAAATTTTAAATTTAATACCATACAACTATTTAATGCCTCTCACAATTTTTACTGTTTTCAATATTCTTGTCCATATTTCCAAAATGCACTTTCGGTCTAAGAAGCATTCATAATTAGTTGTCAAATTCTAAATAAACTTTAGGTCATTGTAAACCTTACTAAGTAGGGCAACTTAAATGATGCATGATGCATGAAGAACAGAGCTGAAATGTATCAAAATACCTTCAATAATTGTGCCAGTAATATACTACAAAAATCTTTTATATATTGCAAGCTAAACTTAAAGCAGGCATAAACATTGCCCGTTTTAGCATATATAGCATTTTTTAGTTCGTTTAAAGAGATAATTTTAGTTTTTATTCAGGTTTTTAGTTATTTCGTTTGCTTTTGTCTTAAAGATTGATACAAAGATTGAAGGTGTTTTACTCTTTTCCTTCATTCCACCCCATTAGAGTGCCTTCATCTACTGACTTCCACTCAGTTCGCTATATAACCTCTACTAAAGTTGCGCAACTATATAATGTAAACAATGCTTTAGGTGATTCAATCGTGCTTCATACTTCCACCTTGTGTAATTGTGCTTCATGCTTCTACCTTGTATAATTTCAGCAGGAGTATCCATGAAGGAAATATAGAATTGGCGCATTGCGCATGTAAATATTAGTTCAGTAGTTATTTTGGCAATTATTACGTCATTTTCCTTTAGGACTTGTTTTTTTCTCTCTTTATTTTGGCTTAAGTATTCAACTGTGACGTAGTTGCGCAGAAGAAGCAATTTTGAACTCGTGAATGCGCAATCTGGGAAAAATTATTTGTGATGAGTATCGAACAAAAGTATCGAAAACATTTAACGCTTCCATATTTTTGCAATATACATACCCATATACATACCTAAGTAATTTGAGCGGAAAACGGCTGAAAAGCAGAAGTGTGAAAAAAATTTTTTCCAAGTGCGTCTTCCAAGAATTACAAATACAGCGAATAAGAAATATTAATCACCCCTATTCTGCATTTCGATTACGTTCCCGTTCTACGCTCCGCTTTAATCGAAGTTTGGTATTCTGCATTACGACGGAATCGTAAAGAGAAGAGGAAGAGCAAATGATTTTTCGAAATCAGCTGTTGGTACGGAATGTGTGAACATTGGAACAAAATAAATTAATGAAAATTTTGTAAAAAACACTGAAAAACGTTTATATTTTATTATCCACGCCATTTTGTACAAAAAAAAGCAATAGAATATATTGCCGCAGTGTTATATTTTTTTGAGTGAAGTGCTTTCATAATTGTAAGTGCGTTTTTGCCGTTCTTTTGGCCAATTCCCTGCCGTGGCCACCAAGTTATGTTAAAACGGATTCCTGCACGAATATAGTTGACATTTTTGAATGTTAAGGATGCTAATTTCATTGCACTGGCTTAAAATACTTTATAAAGGTTTATTTATTCTTTCCGCAAGGATTGTTTACGTTTTCGCTTCACCTTCCTCTACGCCGGCAGCTTGCTTTGGCATATAATTGGACTCAACGAACAGACACAAATTATAGCTGTATATTATAATGGAATCAATAGCCGCGGCATTATTTTTGGAGTTGGAAAGCAACGCAAACGAAAATTGCCAGGCGAGAATGGAAAGGCAAATATTGCGAAATTTGAGATGAGTGACGAATTGTAAGAAATTGAACTTAAAAGTGGTAAAGTTTAATGACTTATTTTCTTATTTAGGTTCAAAAAAAACTTTCGACTTAACAAGGATGCTTTCAAGTATGTGCTAGATACTTTTGCGGGGCAAATACGTCCAAGGACTTCGACATCGACATGTTGTTTTTGACCTGGAAACATATAAAAAACAATCATCATCAAGCCTTCTACGTTTCTTAACAAGTTTTACTTACATTTTTGTTAAAATTCTGTTATAAATTAATAAAAAAAATAAAAAGAAAATATTTTTCCGCCAACTAATTTGCAACTTAGAAAAACGGAACTACGATCGAAATGCAGAATACAAAAAATCGAACGATTCGAAGTTGGATCGAAAAAGATTGGAACACAGAATACCAAAATTGCCAAATCGAAAAAATTCCAATCCAAGTCGAAATGCAGAATAGGGCTGAATAATTAAAGTGAATAACTTGCAGGTATGTATTAATTTTGTAGATTAAAATGGTTAAAATACTGGTAATTGTTTACAAAACGCTGCATCGCTAATTTTTATCCATAATCCTTGAGTGGGATATGAAAAGATGGGGTTTGACATCGCATTTAAGAATCCTAAAGCGAAAATTAAAAATTTTATTTCTATCAAGAGATATTTGCAAAAGAAGTCGAAGATTTCCATGTGGTTGTAGTAATTGGTTGGTGTAATTGTTGTGCACAGAGAAAAAGGTTGCGTAGAAAGTGTTGACTGCGTTATTTTTGATCCCCAAGAAGGTGTTGGACCGGCCATGGTTATTTTTTAAAAGCTCTGTCGAAGGCCGCCAATGCAGAAAGGTGTTCTGTTTAAAAAAAGTAAGGGTAATTTTTTACAAAACGGTGCATCACTAATTTTTATCGAAAATCTTTGAATGGGGTATCAAAAGACGGGTATTGACCTCAAAGTTAAGAGTCCGAAAGAGAAAATTAAAAGTTCTATTTCTGTCAAGATATATTTGCAAAAGAAGTTGAGGATTTCCATAAGGTTGTTGTAATTGTTTGGTGTAATTGTTATGCACAAAGAAAAAAGGTGTAGGAAGTGTTTTGACTGAATTAGTTTTGATGCCCAAGAAGGTGTTGGATCGGCCAGATTTATTTTTAAAAACGCGGCCAGAGGGCGCCAATGCAATGTTCTGTTCAAAAAAAGTATGGGTAGGGCCCTCGATTCTGGACACTCTCCGGACCTTTTTCTGATTTTTGCAAAAAACGCTTTCCGATTTAAAAAAATTTGTATGGTAATGCAAACTTCACGCGGAAGTTAGCATACCACCACACCTTTTTCAGCTTATATTCAGAAAGTTTCACTTCATATTCAGAAAACTACAAATAATTTTCAGAAAATTAAATTCATATTCAGAATTTTCATTTCATATTCAGAATACTACAATTCATATTCAGAATTTCCATTTCATATTCAGAAAGTTACAATTCATATTCAGAATTTCCCTTCATATTCAGAAAGTTACAATTCATATTCAGAATTTCCATTTAATATTCAGAAAATTTAAATTCATATTCAGAAAGTTTCAACTGATATTCAGAAAGTTACAATTGATATTCAGAAAGTTACAATTCATATCAGAATTTCCATTTAATATTCAGATAATTACAATTCATATTCCGAATTTTCATTTCATATTCAGAATACTACAATTCATATTCAGAATTTCCATTTCATATTCAGAAAGGTACAATTCATATTCAGAATTACCCTTCATATTCAGAAAGTTACAATTCATGTTCAGAATTTCATTTAATATTCAGAAAATTACAATTCATATTCAGAACTTGAATTTCATATTTAGAAAATCAAATTTCATATTCAGAATTTCCATTTCATATTCAGAAAGTTACAATTCATATACAGAATTCCCCCTCGTATTCAGAAAATTACAATTCATGTTCAGAATTTCGATCTAATATTTAGAAAATTTCAATTCATATTCAGAAAGTTTCAACTGATATTCAGAAAGTTACAATTGATATTCAGAAAGTTACAATTCATATTCAGAATTTCCATTTAATATTCAGAAAATTACAATTCATATTTAGAATTTCCATTTCATATTCAGAAAGTTACAATTCATATTCAGCATTCCTCTTCATATTCAGAAAGTTGCAACTCATATTCAGAATTTCCGTTTAATATTCAGAATTTCCATTTCATAATCTCATATTCATTCGGCGGCCACCGTGGTGTGATGGTAGCGTGCTCCGCCTATCACACCGTATGCCCTGGGTTCAACTCCCGGGCAAAGCAACATCAAAATTTTAGAAATAAGATTTTTCAATTAGAAGAAAATTTTTCTAAGCGGGGTCGCCCCTCGGCAGTGTCTGGCAAGCGCTCCGATTGTATTTCTGCCATGAAAAGCTCTCAGTGAAAACTCATCTGCCTTGCAGATGCCGTTCGGAGTCGGCATAAAACATGTAGGTCCCGTCCGGCCAATTTGTAGGGAAAAATCAAGAGGAGCACGACGCAAATTGGAAGAGAAGCTCGGCCTTAGATCTCTTCGGAGGTTATCGCGCCTTACATTTGTTTTTTTTTTTAATCTCATATTCAGACAGTTACAATTCATATTCAGAATTACATTTCATATTCAGAAAATCAACTTTCATATTCAGAATTTCCATTTCAATTTTAGAAAATTACAATTCATATTCAGAATATTACAATTCATATTCAGAATTTCCATTTGTTATTCAGAAAGTTACAATTCATTTTCAGAATTTCAATTTAATATTCAGAAAATTTCAATTCAGATTCAGAAAGTTCCAACTGATATTCAGGAAGTTACAATTGATATTCAGAAAGTTGCAATTCATATTTAGAATTCCATTTCATATTCAGAAAATTACAGTTCATATTTAGAATTTCCATTTAATATTCAGAAAATTTCAATTCATATTCAGAAAGTTTCAGCTGATAATCAGAAAGTTACAATTGATATTCAGAAAGTTACAACTCATATTCAGAATTTCCATTTAATATTCAGAAAATTTCAATTCATATTCGGAAAGTTTCAGCTGATAATCAGAAAGTTACAATTGATATTCAGAAAGTTACAACTCATATTCAGAATTTCCATTTAATATTCAGAAAATTACAATTCATATTCAGAATTTCCATTTCATATTCAGAAAGTTACAATTCATATTCATAATTCCATTTCATATTCAGAAAATTACATTTCATATTCAGGATTTCCATTTCAATTTTAGAAAATTACAATTCATATTCAGAATATTACAACTCATATTCAGAATTTCTATTTCTTATTCAGAAAGTTACAATTCATTTTCAGAATTTCCATTTAATATTCAGAAAATTTCAATTCATATTCAGAAAGTTTCAGCTGATAATCAGAAAGTTACAGTTGATATTCAGAAAGTTACAACTCATATTCAGAATTTCCATTTAATATTCAGAAAATTTCAATTCATATTCAGAAAGTTTCAGCTGATAATCAGAAAGTTACAATTGATATTCAGAAAGTTACAACTCATATTCAGAATTTCCATTTAATATTCAGAAAATTTCAATTCATATTCAGAAAGTTTCAGCTGATAATCAGAAAGTTACAATAGATATTCAGAAAGATACAACTCATAATCAGAATTTCCATTTAATATTCAGAAAATTTCAATTCATATTCAGAAAGTTTCAGCTGATAATCAGAAAGTTACAATTGATATTCAGAAAGTTACAACTCATATTCAGAATTTCCATTTAATATTCAGAAAATTACAATTCATATTCAGAATTTCCATTTCATATTCAGAAAGTTACAATTCATTTTCAGAATTCCATTTCATTTTCAGAATTTTCATTTCATTTTCAGGAAGTTACAATTCATATTCAGAATTTCCATTTCATATTCAGCATTCCCCTTCATATTCAGAAAGTTACAACTCATATTCAGAATTTCCATTTAATATTCAGAAAATTTCAATTCATATTCAGAAAGTTTCAACTGATATTCAGAAAGTTAATATTGATGTTCAGAAAGTTACAATTCATATTCAGAATTTCCATTTAATATTCAGATAATTACAATACATATTCCGAATTTCCATTTCATATTTAGAAAATCACATCTCATATTCGGAATTTCCATTTCATTTTCAGAAAGTTACAATTCATATTCAGAATTTCCATTAAAATTCAGAAAATTACAATTCATATTCAGAACTTCCATTTCATATTCAGAAAATCACATTTCATATTCAGAATTTCCATTTCAATTTTAGAAAATTACAATTCATATTCAGAATATTACAACTCATATTCAGAATTTCTATTTCTTATTCAGAAAGTTACAATTCATTTTCAGAATTTCAATTTAATATTCAGAAAATTTCAATTCAGATTCAGAAAGTTCCAACTGATATTCAGGAAGTTACAATTGATATTCAGAAAGTTGCAATTCATATTTAGAATTCCATTTCATATTCAGAAAATTACAGTTCATATTCAGAATTTCCATTTAATATTCAGAAAATTTCAATTCATATTCAGAAAGTTTCAGCTGATAATCAGAAAGTTACAATTGATATTCAGAAAGTTACAACTCATATTCAGAATTTCCATTTAATATTTAGAAAATTTCAATTCATATTCGGAAAGTTTCAGCTGATAATCAGAAAGTTACAATAGATATTCAGAAAGATACAACTCATATTCAGAATTTCCATTTAATATTCAGAAAATTTCAATTCATATTCAGAAAGTTTCAGCTGATAATCAGAAAGTTACAATTGATATTCAGAAAGTTACAACTCATATTCAGAATTTCCATTTAATATTCAGAAAATTACAATTCATATTCAGAATTTCCATTTCATATTCAGAAAGTTACAATTCATTTTCAGAATTCCATTTCATTTTCAGAATTTTCATTTCAATTTTAGAAAATTACAATTCATATTCAGAATATTACAACTCATATTCAGAATTTCTATTTCTTATTCAGAAAGTTACAATTCATTTTCAGAATTTCCATTTAATATTCAGAAAATTTCAATTCATATTCAGAAAGTTTCAGCTGATAATCAGAAAGTTACAGTTGATATTCAGAAAGTTACAACTCATATTCAGAATTTCCATTTAATAATCAGAAAATTTCAATTCATATTCAGAAAGTTACAACTCATATTCAGAATTTCCGTTTAATATTCAGAAAATTTCAATTCATATTCAGAAAGTTTCAGCTGATAATCAGAATGTTACAATTGATATTCAGAAAGTTACAACTCATATTTAGAATTTCCATTTAATATTCAGAAAATTTCAATTCATATTCAGAAAGTTTCAGCTGATAATCAGAAAGTTACAATTGATATTCAGAAAGTTACAACTCATATTCAGAATTTCCATTTAATATTCAGAAAATTACAATTCATATTCAGAATTTCCATTTCATATTCAGAAAGTTACAATTCATATTCAGAATTCCATTTCATTTTGAGAATTTTCATTTCATTTTCAGGAAGTTACAATTCATATTCAGAATTTCCATTTCATATTCAGCATTCCCCTTCATATTCAGAAAGTTACAATTCATATTCAGAAAATTTCAATTCATATTCAGAAAGTTTCAACTAATATTCAGAAAGTTACAATTGATGTTCAGAAAGTTACAATTCATATTCAGAATTTCCATTTAATATATAGCTAAGATCATATTCCGAATTTCCATTTCATATTTAGAAAATCACATCTCATATTCGGAATTTCCATTTCATTTTCAGAAAGTTACAATTCATATTCAGAATTTCTATTAAAATTCAGAAAATTACAATTCATATTCAGAATTTCCATTTCATATTCAGAAAATCACATTTCATATTCAGAATTTCCATTTCATTTTCATAAAGTTACAATTCATATTCAGAATATTACAATTCATATTCAGAATTTCCATTTCATTTTCAGAATTCCATTTCATATTCAGAATTTTCATTTCATTTTCAGAAACTTACAATTCATATTCAGAATTTACATTTCATATTCAGCATTCCCCTTCATATTCAGAAAGTTACAACTCATATTCAGAATTTCCATTTAATATTCAGAAAATTTCAATTCATATTCAGAAAGTTTCAACTGATATTCAGAAAGTTACAATTGATATTCAGAAAGTTACGATTCATATTTAGAATTTCCATTTAATATTCAGATAATTACAATCCATATTCCGAATTTCCATTTCATATTTAGAAAAGCACATTCAATTCAAATATTCACAATTTCCATTTCATATTCAGCATTCCCCTTCATATTCAGAAAGTTACAAATCATATTCAGAATTTATGTTTAATATTGAGAAAATTTCAATTCATATTCAGAAAGTTCCAACAGATATTCAGAAAGTTATAATTGATATTCATATAATTACAATTCATATTCATAATTTCCATTTAATATTCAGAAAATTACAATTCATATTCAGAATTTCCATCTCATATTCAAAAAATCACATTTCATATTCAGAATTTCCATTTCATTTTCAGAAAGTAGCAATTCATATTCAGAAAGTTACAATTGATATTTAGAAAGTTGCAATTTATATTCAGAAAGTTATAATTAATATTCAGAAAATTACAATTCATATTCAGAAATTTACAATTGACATTCAAAAAATGTCACCCTTCGATTGTAAATTTTTTTTTACATACGTGGAAGCAATTGTTTAACCAGGTATTTTTTTTATAATAACAATTTTAATAAAACTCAATAAAACATATATTTAATGATCTTTTATTCGAAAAGGCTGCCATTTCCTTTTCACGCTCTTTAGAACATATTACTTTCACTCTCCCTTTGCCTGCCTATAAAGAACTCTTCAAAAATAACAAAATTGGATTGATGTTTTAACTCCTTTTGTTAAGAATACTGTTTGGTTTTATTACTTTCATTGTAATGAAATCCATTAAAAAAAGCAGCTAAAATCTAAAAATTAGGCGTAAAACCTGCACTCAAGCAAAGTTTAAAAACATACGTGAACATTTTTCTGAATATGAATTGAATTTTTTTGAATATGAATTGTAATTTCCTGAATATTAATTGTAATTTTCTGAATTACTTACTTACTTAATTGGCGCTTAACCGTCTAAACGGTTATGGCCGTCCAACAAGACGCACCAGTCGCTCCTTCGCTCCGCCAACCGCCGTTAATCGGTCACACCAAGGGAGTTTAAATCGTTTTCCACCTGGTCCTTCCAACGGAGTGGAGGCCGCCCTCTACCTCTGCTTCCATAGGCGGTTTCCGATAGAATCACTTTCTTGGCCGGGTCATCATTTTTCATTCGCATAACATGGCCTAGCCAGCGCAACCGCTGCGTTTTATTTCGCTGGACTATGTTGATGTCTGCGTATAGCTCGTACAGCTCATCATTAAATCTTCTTCGGTACTCGCCATCGCCAACACGTAGAGGTCCATAAATCTTTCGAAGAACTTTTCTCTCGAACACTCCCAAAGCCGCTTTATCTGCTGATGTCATGGTCCATGCTTCTGCCCCATATAGCAGGACGGGTACGATAAGTGACTTGTAGAGTATGATTTTCATTCGCAAGGTTGATTCTTCGCTGGATTTCAATTATGATGTTGTTGGTAGTATTGATGCTGGTTCCCAAATAAACGAAGTTTTTTACTATTTCGAAATTATGGCTGCCAACAGTAGCGTGGTTGCCAAGGCACCTATGCACTGACTCTTTGCTCGATGACAGCAGGTACTTTGTTTTGTCCTCATTCAACATGAAACCAATCTTTACCGCATCTTTTTCCAGTTTGGAGTAAGCAAAACTAACAGCGCGGGTGTTTAGGCCGATGATATCAATGTCATCAGCATATGCCAGTAATTGCACGCTTTTATAGTATATTGTTCCAGTGCGTTTAAGTTCTGCAGCTAGTATAATTTTCTCCAGCATCAAATTAAAGAAATCGCATGATAGGGGGTCACCCTGTCTGAAACCCCGTTTAGCTTCAAACGGCTCGGAGAGGTCCTTTCTAATACTGACTGAACTGATGCTGTTGCTCAACGTCATTTTGCACAGCCGTATAAGTTTTGTAGGGAAACCAACTTTCTGGATATGAAAAAAAAATTCTGAGTATGAATTTTAACTTTCTGAATATCAATTGAAGCTTTCTGAATGTCAATTGTAAATTTCTGAATATCAGTCGAAACTTTCTGAATATGAATTCAAATTTTCTTAATATTAAACGGAAATTCTGAATATGAATTGTAACTTTCTGAATATGAAATGGAATTCTGAATATGAATTGTAACTTTCTGAATATGAAATGGAAATTCTAAATATGAAATATGATTTTCTGAATATGAAATGTAAATTCTGAATATGAATTGTAATTTTCTGAATATTTTTGTAATTTTCTGAATATGAATTGAAACTTTCTGAATAAAAAGTCCCAAATTATTCTACCTGAAAGGTGTTGTACGAATTTGTTGTAAATTAGTTGTTCAGAGTTAAACTGATTTCTTTTCTTTTTTTATTAAATTTGGTATGGTAATGCTAACTACACGCGGAAGTTGTCACTACCACTAGTTTAAGCAGAAAAAATCCAAAATAATTTTACATGAAGTGTGTTGTACGAATTTGTTTAAATTAGTTGTGCAGAGTTAAACTGATTCTTTTCTTTTTTAATTTGGTACGGTAATGCTAACTTCCGCGATAGCTTTAAAGAATATATATATATATATATATATATATATATATATTTTATCTGTTTTTGTTTGTTTTTATTTAAAGTACTGGACCTTCGAGTTGGAGTTTTAAAAACAACATCACTAAATTAGAAGTAACTGAAATTGAATGGTTGAATGTACGGCCTGATAACTACAAAATTTATTTAATCTACGAGCAACAATCATGCAGGAAGGGGATCTCGGCAGTGGTCTTATATTTTAGGCGAAGTTTTAAGTAAGTGATTAAATCGTATTGTATTGTAGATTAGATACTGAAGATAATTAAAAAAAAATAAGAGCCTACTGTAATTTCATGTTAAAAAAATATATTAATATTTCTAACTTTACTAGGTCTCGAGATTAACGCATTTTATGATGTTCCACGACGTCCGCTTGAAGACGAACTTGAGAAAAACATTACTGAGCTAGATAAGCACTACATTAGGACTGAAGGTCCAAAAACAGCGGTTGAGATAATAAACAGCTTGGATGATCCGGAATTGGATGCAAGCTTGGAGGGCAAACATTTTGAAAATGGTGGCCTCTCTTCGTCTTTTGAAGTATGCCCCCAATCCCTATCACTTGAAGAGCCTAGCGAAAATGGAAACGACGTATCTTGGAAACATTCAGGAGAATTTTCTATGGAAACTGACTTAGACAGGTCAGATCAAATAAACATTCCAGCGTTCACGGGAAATATTGATGACAAGGACTTATGCGCACAAGCACGCACACGAAAAGCTAAACCTAACTTTTGTTTTTTGTTTTTTTTTGCAAAAAAAATGCAAACCGTCATAAGCCGTCACCTAGAAAAAGTCCACAAAAACGAGTCTCCGGTCAAGAAATTCTCTTTTCTTCCTAAAGGTTGTTTACAGATCTTGCATATAGTCGACAAGGTCTAATATCACTGCGAAATTATCAAAATATATCTTAAAAACACTGCAAACACAAAAAAAATCATATTTCTCAATTTGGCGATCTCTTCTTCTCATTCTTGTCGTAGTTTTACTATTTTTATACCCAGCTATGCTTCGAGTACGGGTATTATAACTTTGTAACTCCCTAAAGGAAATGAGATAGATATAGACTTACATATATCAAAATTATCAGCAGCGAAAAAGAAATCGTTTGAGCCATGTCCGTCCGTCCGCCCGTCCGTCTTTATGTAGGCACGATAACTTGAGTAAAAATTTAGATATCTTAACGAAAGTTGGTATGTATATTGGTTTTTACACCAACTGGTTTCGTATTTAAAATGAGCAAAATCGGACAATAACTACGCCCATTTGTTCGATATCGAAAAACGCCAAAAATGCTTTGTATCAGATTCTGTTCAACACACACGGCTAAAATTTGGTACATAGGGTGTCCAGTGAAACAAAAGAATATTTTTTTTGGAATTTTTGGAAAATGGGCGTGGCAGCGCTCCCATATAGATAAATGAAATTACAAATTTTGGAGAGCCTTAACTTATAGAGATATTAAGATATGGATACTAAAGTTTCCAGTCTGCCTGGTATTGCCAAAGTTCTTAATTCTGCCAAATATGTCGTAAATCGGGTGATGACCATCGCCACTTTTACATAAAATTGTTTAAACGTTGTTAAATCATTGTTCGGACTGTAATATTTCTGTTCTTTTTCATTGAAATAAGCTCTATTTAAAACTTTGCAAGGAAAATATATCCAATATAATATTATTTTGATAATTTTCAAAACTGGGCGTGGCACTGCCCCTTTTTCGAACTCGGCTATCGAGGCTGGTAATGAGGTGAAACTCGAAAACTAAGTAAAGCAACCATACTTTATGGGTGAATTGGATATGTCGATGGGAATAGTAAAAATGAACGAAATCGGTTCATAACCAAGCCCACTTCTTCATCAAAATTTAAAAGCAATATTCGAAACATACATAGCTACAAAGTAAGCGTGGCATCACCCACCCCTGCTTCAGAAACATCTTAGAGCTAAGAAAGCCAAGACTTCGGTAAACATCAAAATATGAGAATGAAATGTGTACACTTATTATCCTTATCTAGTAACAGACAAGCGTCAAATAAATTCCAAATAGGTCAACTGCCACACCCACCGTGCTATATAAAAGTTACACGTATATTATAAGGGCCAAAAATTAAGGTAGGTTTGTGAACCAACTGTAGGAATTTCTGACGTTTAATATTAAAAATGTGCATATTTTGCCCTGATAGATTAAAATAATTTTTTTGCTATAAAAATGGGCGTGGCACCGATCTTAAAATAATATTAAAACCGTAGTTGTGGGAGTTGATAAGAACCGAAACAAATACAACTCCTCGATAAAAGCTGAAAGCTTATCGGAAATCATTCCATTGATAAATTTCTAAGATTGCATATCATAAACTGTAGAAGATAAAATAATAAAATTGTTTGTCATTGATGGAGGAATAAATATAAATATATAAAATAACTGCTTACCGAAACTCACTAGTGGGTATATAATGTTCGGTTACACCCGAACTTAGGCTTCTTTCTTGTTTTTCCTTAAAATTTAAGGTAAATATAAATAATATAAAATATTAATAAAAAGTCGGTAAATTTGTATGAGCTCGCCTTAAACTTGATTAACCTACTCTTGCACTCGCTCGTTTAACATTATCTATTGAAATGGTCGTGTATACTTTTAGCTTTAAACAGGCACTCAAAACCTTACACTGATAGTGAAGAAAATCAAATATATTGAATTGCCAACGATAGTTTCGCAGCTTTAGTGATACACATAGTTCTCAAACCAGATGCAAATTTCGTTAACCATTTCCTCACGGCCGATAGTTCTCCATATGGTTGATAGAATTGCAGTATGAAGATTTTATTGGGCAGCTGCGGAGTCATAAGTGGGTTCAGCGATTCTAATTTCTAGGAAATTTCTGAATACATAGTTTTAACGCCTTACAAATTTTAGTATAACAAAGTACATTTCTCATTTTCCATAAAACTGCACTAATTTTTACATGTCCAGGAACTTGAAAAATTGTCAAATATCAATGCAGTTTTTCAGAGAATCGAGTTTTGTGCTTTATTATTGTTTGGCAGGCTAGAAAACTGTACACTCAGTATTCTTATAGATATTAGTACGTGCTTTCATAATATACATATATGGCCAACTACCAACGCGAGGAGATTGGCCATGGAAATCTGTTCCTAGCTCGGCTAGAAATAAGAGGTAGCTTTTTCATTAATTGTTTTCTTTATTTCTTTAGGCAACGAAGAAAGAAAGAAACTTATTGAAACTATATGTTTGAAAGGAAATTATTTATATAACACAAACAGAATTTATAATATAACAGGGGAGCTGCTTTTATCTCGATGACCTCAAAAAAAATAGACCCGCAGCTCTTTATAAAACCTGTCACCACTGCAAAGAAGTTTTTTCGCTTAGTAGTATTAGAAGGCATCGCCAAAGTTGTATGGGCGCTTCGGCGAAAGGAGTACGTTCCAACACTGTTCTTTCCAAGCGTATTGAAGGACGGTTGCATAGTAAGGCCAATCAAAGACTTGTCAAGGTAATGGCAGTTTTGAGAGAAGATGATATTGTAAGATTGGTCAGGTATGATGACCTATTGATTGAATTTGGAAATTGTCTTTGCGAAAAATACTATTAACAGTAGCAGGAGGAAATGATCCGAAATCGTTTACGGACCCTTGGTCGGCTTCTTGCAACAATGCGAGACATTGATAAAGATATCACAGATTTTAAATCAATGTATCATCCGCGACTCTATAGAACTATGGTAGACGCTGTAAAAAAATATCGGGCTTCGATCCACTCACTGGTGTACATTAGGCTCCCTCGCTGGCCACTTCTATTGGCACCTACATTAAAGCAGTCGGATACTATATTATGTGGAAAACATAGGCGAAGAAAAAGGAAAAATTGTGGACAAATATCTATTTCTCCACAAAATTCAATACAGCCAAGTCATAAATAGGGTCGCACGTGTGGATCAATCCGAAAAACATCGTCAACACATAAAAACGATTGCCCACAACCAGCGACATTAAAAAACTAACTATTTATGTTAAAAATAAAATGATTAGTTCTTACGAATTATTACAAGATCAGTACGCTTATCAGAACTGGCTCAGTCTTCTTCAATATACCTTGATTTCAATTCAGACCTTTAATCGTCGTTGGGCGGGTGAAATTGAAAGAGCGTTGATAGCAGACTTAAATTTCATGGAAAGAATATCAGAAATCGAAAATACTGAGATGTATGAGAAATTGTCCGCAGAAGATAAAAATTTAGCACAACAGTTGTCAAGATTTATAATAACAGGGCATTGGGACGTGATGTCCCGGTTCTGCTTGATCCCGAAATGGAAAACTCCATCAATTTGATTTTGTTGCATAGAACCTCTACAAAAATGCCAGCAAAAAATCCGTACATTTTTGGTATTCCCGGATTTACCGACGGAAGGTTCAAATATCTGCGGGCCTGTCAGCTGATGCGCCAGTTCGCTGATAAATGTGGCGCAGAACACCCCGAAAGGTTACGTGGAACCTATTTGAGGTAGCAAGTTGCCACAACCTGCGCTGAAGAAAACATGGATGAAAACAAAATTACTGATATTGCAAATTTTATGGGCCACGCGGAGGCAATTCATCGGTCACACTACAGAAGATCTGTAGTGTCGAGACACGTCCTTGGGGTAACCGACGAACTTATTAAAGCACAGGATAACGAGAATTTTAGCAACAATGTTAATGAGAACGACAGTACTTCAAAGTCTCAAGAAGAGGTATCTGTGGAGAATCAAGTAATCGATGATGAGACTCCATCAACTTCTCGAATTTCATGTATATCTGCTTCGAATGCTGCTCTTCGAATCAAGAAAAACCGAGTAATATATTCATCTTCAGAGGAGAGCTCTTCCGATGAAAGCAGTCCAAGAAAAACTAATACCATTACAACGCGCTTTGTCAAGCGAAAGCTTGTGAAGAAAAACGATGAAAATGAGGATATAAAAAGGAAACTCAGGTGGACAGGCGAAGAAAGAAAAGCGGCCTTCGATGCATTTGGCGAAACTTTCAAAAAAACCAACTGCCGAACACTAGAAATTTAAAGAAATTTTTAATTGATAACCCAACCTGCATACGTACCGTGAACCAACTTCGAACATGGGCATAGAACGAAAAGAAAAAATATGTCCTTAAGCGTGAATAATTCTGGCAATATTTTTTAACAGAAGTTAATTTTTCTAAAGTTGACTTAAGTATAAGTTAAGAAAAGTATTTTATATCAATTTAATTAATTCATTTTGGAGGAACATGCCAAGAAAGTAATGATACTGCATCATATTATCTTTATAATCTTTTGCATCAAAGTGTCTGTTTGGTTACGCCTGCACTGTCTACAGCAGAACCATTAGCTGTTGGCTTGCTGGGCACTGCCGAAAACGGAACAATGCTAGCAGCACAGTTCAGTTAATATAATATGACAAACTCCGCTCCAAATTAATACATTTTACATATGTACATACATACATACATTGTAAATTGCTCTGCGAAGCAATGAGAAGTCAAATTCATTTTAGATACATACTAGCATATACATACATACGTTCGTATACACAAATTCATCCAAATTAATCTCATTTATTGCTTTTGCCTTTGCTGAAGGCTCTCATTAGTTTCACCTAACATTCACATTTTTTACTCGTTGTTCAATCGCTAATCATAGTGCACGGGCTAAATCGAACCCGGCTGCACTTTAAATCGTTTCATAAATTTATAACGTTTATTAGAAATTCGAATTTTTTATTTCGGCAAATTAAAATAGCCATCGAAAAGGCTCGTTGGCTACACATTTTTTGGTGACCCCGACGTGATCTTTATTGTTAAATTCAGGACAGTATCGAACGTCTTTATAAATATTTTTTAATATCGATTTTGTGATATAAAAATAACGGAGATTCGCATCTATATATATTCCGGCTTGGGTACATAAGTGTCGCTGGTGGTCCATATTTTTTCAAGCAATTAAAGGCCGTACATTTTTACCGCTACAAAATCTCGTGATTGCTTTTCATCAGGGTACTTACCGCAGCATTTTTAATTTTAATAGCGGAAATAAAGTTTTTTCGTGAACCTTTTCTACAACAAAATTCTTGTTTTTAATTGGTAAGGTACACTGCTACGATGGCAGAAGATCTATCTGTAGAAAATAAAGTGACCTTTTATAAGCGTAAAGCACAGTCGTTTTATGTGCAAGCGCAAACAATTGAAAACGCCATTGAAGGTGAAAAAATTGGTTGAATCAACGAAACTGAATTGAATGTGCGATTGGAACGTCTTGAACACATTAGCACTTCGTTTTGTTCAGCGCATGACATACTCGAAGTACTTGATTTTAATGAAATCGGTGGGGAGCTGCGATCAAACTTCGATGATTTAATCATTTCACTCAGGTCTCGTATTCAGCATGAGATTCGAAAGCGTTCATCTCAAATGCTACCTTGTTCAACTATGCGCCATTACCAAACATATGAAGGGCAAACCATTATAATGCAAAGTCGGCCACGTTTACCTGATCTGAAGTTGCCTGTTTCAGCGGAAACTACACTGAATACACCGACTTTATCTCCATGTTTACTACCATAATCGGGAAGGATACTGATCTAACGGATGTCGAAAAGATGCAGCATATGCGAACATCGCTGAAAGGGGAAGCATTAGACACCATCCGTTCGTTAGAAATCACTGGTTCAAATTATAGTGTTGCTTTAGAACTACTTGAAAAACGTTTTAACAATAAGCGTCTTATTTTCCAGGCACACATCACTGAGATTCTGGGGCTTAAGAGGGTAGAGTCTTCTTCGGCAGCTAAATTGCGTGAGCTGTCTGACAAGGTTAACGCCAACTTAAGAGCACTGCTAACAATTGGGAATTTGGAACAAATAGCGGCATGCATTGTCATACATATTCTTCTTCAAAAGGTAGACGGTGCAACGCAGACAAAGTGGGAAGAAACTGCTCCCTTGGATGTTATACCGTCGTGCGAACAATTCAATACCTTTCTAGAGAAACGATGTCAAAAGTTGGAAAATGTTGAACACTCAGTTGCAGCAAGCACACGCATAACTCAGGTGGGAAAGAACATTAGAATTTCTAACACTAGTAGAAAATCTTTTATAACAACTAACATATCTAATGGCTGTGTGTTTTGTGACAATACAGACCACTCAATATATAGTTGCATTCGTTTTAATAATTTATCACCACAACTACGACTAAAAGAATCCAAAAGGCTTTTGTTATGCCTTAATTGCCTTCGAAAAGGTCACCAGCTTAGAGCATGCAATGCTGGCTTATGTCGTTCGTGCGGCAATAAGCATCATAGCTTATTGCATCTCCAACACTCCAACAAGCAGGAAGCCGCAAACTCGGATCATAATCCTAAAACATCATCGCAAGCTGCTTTACAACCGCCCCATAGCTCTTTGACAGTAGTTTCCCCCTCTTCCTCAGTTGCTCAGAATATCAAATTTGATGTTGTGCTCTTGGCTACTGCAGTGATTGACGTCAAAAACAATGCCGGTACTTGGGTACCATGCCGTGCACTGCTCGACTCTGGATCGCAGTTACACATAATCACATCGCGTCTTGATCAGCAATTACAGCTGCGTAGAACTAAATCGTCTGCATCAGTATCTGGTCTTGGTGACTCCAAGTTCCATTCCGATGGCTTCACCGTTGATATCAATCTTCGCTCCCAAACTTCCGAATAATCAACTCTTATTACTGCTTTGGTAGCTCCCAGCATAACGGATAATCAACCCAACATAGGCCTGAATATATCGTCGTAGAATATTCCTTCAAACATCCGACTAGCAGACTGTGAATTTTATAAACCCCAACGCGTTGATATGCTTATTGGTGCAAGTCTTTTTTATGAGCTCTTGTGCGTTGGACAAATTAAACTTGCAGCTGGCCTCCCAGTACTTCAAAAAACCAGGTTAGGGTGGGTAATCTCGGGAGGTGACTGTCAATCAAAAACAGCAATGGCCTTGAATTCAATATCCTCAGCCGATGTAGAGGATGAAAACATGGTTCAACTTGATCAGATTGTTCGTAGATTTTTGGAGATGGACAGCTCTTGCTCCGCTGTTGCCAAATATACCAAAGAAGAAATGGATTGTGAATCCCATTTTAAGGCTAACTTCGTTAGAATACCCTCTGGGGATTATTCTGTTCGTTTGCCTATTAAATCAAATATAAGCCTGTTGGGGGAGTCATACTCACAAGTTTTGCGTAGATTTCTGAATTTAGAGCGACAACCAACATTAAAGGCTCAGTACGGTGCTTTCATTCATGAGTACTTAGATTTGAAACATATGTCGTTAGTTAGCGAATCAAATAATAATCTTTGTAAATATTTTCTACCACATCACTGCGTTTTAAAGGAAAGTACTACCACTAAACTTCGGGTAGTATTTGATGGCTCGGCAGCCACGTCAACCGGGTATTCGCTCAACGATGTGCTCATGACAGGGCCTACCATACAACCCAAACTCTTTAACACATTATTGCGATTTCGAATATTTCCGGTCGCCTTGACAGGCGATATCTGCAAAATGTATAGATACGTTCGGGTGGCAGAGTCTGATTCCTACTTGCAGTGCATTTTATGGCGCGATACCCCACGACATCCCATTCAAATTTTCAAACTTGATACAGTTACGTATGGTACTCGCCCAGCTGCATTTTTGTCGGTGCGATCAATGCATCAATTAGCGTTTGACGAACAGCACTCATTTCCTGTTGGTTCTCAAATATTGAAGAGACACTTTTATGTCGAAGATCTTATTACCGGAGGAGATTCTGTTCAAGAAGTTCGACAAATCATGAATGAAATAACTGAAATATTGTCTAGGGGCCAGTTTAAATTGCGCAAGTGGTGCTCCAATAACTCTAATCTTCTTCGAGACATACCACCCGAAGACACCGAAACTCTCTTAAGCTTCGATGATGGAACTAACATCACTAAAATTCTCGGTCTTACTTGGGATCCTGCCTCCGATTGCCTGCTGTTCACATTTACACCCACAAATACAGCAAAGAGAAACTGCAAGCGATCGGTGTTATCAACAATCGCTCGTTTTTACGACCCAATGCGTTTAATTGGTCCGATAATTTCAAGGGCAAAGATTTTCCTTCAGCATATGTGGAGAGAACGACTCAACTGGGACGAAAGCTTGCCCTCATCGTTGGACTCATCGTGGAATAGTTTGTATGAAGACCTCGTAAGCATACCTAAACTTTGTTTTCCTAGACTATCTCTCTTTACAAAGGGAGTAGTTGAAGTTCATGGTTTCAGCGACGCAAGCATAGACGCCTACGGAGCCTGTCTATACGTAGTATCTGGCAATGAAAAGGGGAAGCAGGTACATTTAGGTTGCTCGAAGTCACGTGTAGCACCTCTCAAAACTCTTACAGTACCGAAACTAGAATTGTGTGGCGCAGCATTGTTATCGCAACTAATGCAGGATATAGCTGAAATGAATGTTTACAATTGCCCCTTTTATTGTTGGTCGGATTCCGTAGTTGTACCAGCCTGGATCCGCGACGAACCATCTCGATTTCAAGTTTTTACGTCCAACCGTATACAAGAGCTGACGACAAAAATGGAGTGGAATTAAGTGCCGACTAAGCTAAATCCAGCAGACATTTTATCAAGAGGTGCATCTGCTAGCGAACTAATAGAATCACCAATTTGGATGCATGGTCCAGAGTTTCTAGTTGATGATCGAAACAAATGGCCATTAAGTTGTAGTGCAGTAAAGGAGATCCCTGAACTTCGCAAGAAAGTACTACTGGCCGTCCCTCGGTTATCTGATATAACTTTGGAATGCAAATACAATACTTCGTTTACAAAGCTGCAACACGTTTTCGCTTACATTTACAAATTCGTTCATAGGGCTCGACATCCAGGGTTGACAGTTGACGATATTCGTGGAGGGACAAAACTGCTTTTGCGCACAATTCAAATGACGAATCTTCGTGATGATTACAGTGCTTTGAAAAATGGTGAAAGTATAAGGCCATCGATTTGCATCGCGTCTCTCTCCCCATTTATTGACGATTATGGTTTACTCCGTGTGGGTGGGCGACTCCAAAAAACAGCTTTGGACTTCAATGCAAAACATCCTATCATATTGCCCAGACGCCATCCGGTAACGCACGCACTCATCATGCACTTCCATAGGCGCAATTTACATGCTGGACCTCGTGCGCTGCTGGCTAACATTCGCTTGCAATACTGGCCAATCGGAGGTCGAAAAACCGTCTCGAATACTGTAAGTAAATGCATAATCTGCTTTCGAGCTAAACCGTATATAGCTGAACAAATCATGGCGGACCTCCCTCGTGATCGAGTTAACACATCGTATGCATTCATGGTCACAGGCGCTGACTTTTGTGGACCATTCTTCTACAAAAATGAAATACGTAACAAGCAGCCTATAAAGTGTTACATTTGTATCTTCATATGCTTCGCTACCAAGGCCGTTCATTTAGAGCTAGTTATGGATCTCTCTACAAAGGCTTTTCTAAATTCTCTCAAACACTTCATTCTCACTCGACGTTGTCCTGCCAGAATATGGTCAGACAACGCTACCAAATTCGTCGGCGCAAAGAATGAACTTGCTGAATTGAGGCGTCTTTTTCTTAGCGATGATCATGCGAAGGCAGTACATGAGTTTTGTTTAGACAATTCTATCGATTGGCGATTCATTCCTCCACGCTCCGCTCACTTTGGTGGATTGTGGGAGGCAGAAGTAAAAACGGCAAAACATCATTTCTATCGAACAGCCGCAAAATCTTTGTTAAACTTTGATCAGCTGCGCACGCTCGTATGCTACATTGCGGCAATCATTAACTCTAGACCTTTGTTTTCACTTTCAGAGCATCCCAATGATCTGGACGTTTTGACACCTGCGCACTTCATAGGAACGGCTCCTCTCGCCTTGTTTGACGAGCTTAATCTCACCGGCAGCGGATGTCATAATACCAGCAAATATTTTTTGGCCCGATGGCGTGAAGAGTATTTAACAACGGTCAAAATGGCGCAAACAAAAATCTGGCCTATCTATCAACGACGTTGTTTTAGTGAAAGACGAAAATTTGCCACCACTCAAGTGGCCGCTAGCAAGAGTCGTCAAACTTATCAGCGGAACAGATGGAGTATCGCGAGTTGCAGAGCTAAAAACTGCCACTGGGACCATCCGGAGAGCTATCAGAAAATTGTGCCCACTCCCGAAGCAATATGAGGTTGAAAGCCCTGGCCTTCCAACGGGGGCAGAATGTTTGGTTACGCCTGCACTGTCTACAACAGAACCATTAGCTGTTGGCTTGCTGGGCACTGTCGAAAACGGAACAATGCTAGCAGCACAGTCCAGTTAATATAATATGACAAACTCCGCTCCAAATTAATACATTTTACATATGTACATACATACATACATTGTAAATTGCTCTGCGAAGCAATGAGAAGTCAAATTCATTTTAGATGCATACTAGCATATACATACATACGTTCATATACACAAATTCATCCAAATTAATCTCATTTATTGCTTTTGCCTTTGCTGAAGGCTCTCATTAGTTTCACCTAACATTCACATTTTTTATTCGTCACCCGTACACCCGGCTTTAAATCGTTTAATAAATTTATAACGTTTATTTTAAATTCGCATTTTTTATTTCGGAAAATTAAAATAGCCATCGAAAAGGCTCGTTGGCTACACAGTGTCCATTCAACATATCACTCATTTACTTCAATAGTGTCATAACTCAAAAAACACACGATTGTTCAGGAGAGCCATCCAAAGATTTCAACTGCCATATGTTGTGTGTGTAAAGGCCGGTTTTGATTCTTATCTTCGTGCTCAATTTTTCACGGATCGCAAAGAATTTTTTATATAAAAGCGATCTTGATATTAAGTACGATTTTACGTTATTAACTCGAAAATCATGTTTTTTGAGTTATGACACTATTAAAGTAAATGAGCGATATAGTTTTTAAATGTTATAATAAGGGTTGCTTAGTACCTACGAAACCGTTTTGTATGCCACCATTTGAATTCCTTATATGCATATGCCTTGTATAGTTTGTTTAAAAGCGTATATTCGACATGTATATTTTATTTGGTATAACAGTAGTTGATTTGCTTTAAGCAAAGAAATGCAACTGTTAGTTTGTTTTGTATTCCACCGTTTGAAATATTTATTAAATGTATGTACAGTGTGCATTTAATTTGCATACTATCCAGCAAGCACTGGCGGAAACACTTCAAGTTTTTAAAATTCCATTATATCACAATTTGATGTGCAACAGATTTTATGTACAAATTTATTAATTTAGTTGATTTGCTCTAAGCAAATAAATACAAATATGTTTTTTTTTATAATCCACGGTTTGAATTGTTCATTAAATGTATGTACAGTTTGCATTTGCATACTATCCAGAAACCATTGCTGAAAAAAATTTCAAATATTTGAAATGTTATATCACAGTTTGGTATATAACAGATTGTATATATGTACAAATCGCGTGTGCATATGAAAAAAGACAGTAAAAAATTTTGTCGACGAAAAAAGACAACAAACGATTTTGACGACGAAACAAGACCACCTTTTTCAGGTGTACTTCAGAAAGTTGCAATTGATGTTCAGAAAATTACAATCGAAGTTCAGATGTTTCAATTGAAGTTCAGAAAATTGCAATTGAAGTTCAGAAAATTACAATTAAAGTTCAGAATTTTAAATTTGAAGTTCAGAAAATTACAATTGAATTTCGGAATTTCAATTTGTAGTTTAGAAAATTAGAATTGAAGTTCAGAAATTAAAATTGAAGTACAGAAACTTTCATTTGAAGTTCAGAAAATTACAATTGTAGTTCAGAAACTTTCAATACGGGTTGCTTGTAGGAAAATTCTGCGAGAAATAAAAAATTAAATTTAAATGCACTGAGCTCTTTTTAATACATAGAATAAAATAATTAAGTTCATTCAATCCGAAACATGTTTTATACTGCCTTGTAATAAAGCTACAAAAAATCTGTTGGGTTCATGAAATTATTATTTAATTCTCTTATGTCTTTTATCGATAAGCTATCCTAAAACTGTCGGAGAGCGGAGTTGTTCTACGGAAAATATTTACATGCTTATGTACATATCAAAGGAGCTTAAGTCCACTGCCGACATTTTTTATAGATTTTGCATTCCGGGGTATTTTCGGGAGATCGTGAAAATTTCGGGAGTCCCCAAAATCATCCCGGAAGAATCCGCATTTGACCTTGGAAGACTCACCAAAATCATCCCCAAAAGACCTGCAAACGAAACGGAAGACTCCAGAATTCATCTCGGAAATACCAGCAAATGACTTCTTTACTTTTCTCTTCTTTTCTATACTTTTCTTTTCTTTTCTCTTCTTTTATTTTCTTTTCTTTTCTATTCTCTTCTTTTATTTTCTTTCTTTTCTTTTCTTTTCTTTTCTTTTCTTGCCTTTTCTTGTCTTTTCTATTCTTTTCTTCCCTTTTCTTTTCGTCTCTTTTCTTTTCGTCTCTTTTCTTTTCTTTTTTAATTTTAATGTTATTTTTTTAAGCGTATGTATTTTCATTTCCCGTAGAAATTTCTACATGCAATCCGTATGGGTTGAAAGTTTCTGAACTTCAACTGAAATTTTCTGAACTTCAATTGCAACATTCTGAACTACACCTGAAAAAGGTGTAGAATCAATATTTACTAGGAAGAAAGACGAGAATTTCTTTATTCGTGGAACAATTTTTTTGGTGACTTCTCGTAGTCAAATTTTGAATCACGGCCTTTCTTTGTATGCACAAACAAAATGTTTTAAATATTTAGTTGATTTGATCTAAGAGAAGAAATATAAGCTTCTTTTGCTTTCCACAGTTTGAAGTGTTCTTTAAATGTATGCATCTACTTTTTTTATACGCTATAATAATGGTATATTTGTACCTATTAAATCGTTTTATATTCCACAATTTGATTTACTTAAATGTATATGCTTTGTATAGTTTGTTTAAAAGCGTATATTAGACATGTATATTTATTTAGTATAACAGTGGCGGGTGTACAAATATATTAACTGTTTGCCACTTTTGCAAAAAAAGATACTGAGAATTTTAATTTTATTTTTTGGATATTAAAAGCTATAAATGTATGCGTTGTGTATAAGTTCATCAAAATGAGATGAATAAGAATATGTAGATACACTGTCGTGCAAAACAAAAGCAACAAATTTCCTGCAAATATATAATTGGTTGTGTTTCTATTTAATCTATTTAAGGAAACGGTTTTTTTTTAAATACGATGTATTTTTTGACAGGTCAACTATTTATAAAACATTTACTGACTTAAAGCAGTTACATGTAAGCAGAACAACAACAATTTTAAGTTTTCCTTGTATGGAACTATTCAAAACAAAAGCAACAAACTTCTTTTTGAAACCGGATCTTTCTTTTTGATTACATTATTACACCTCCGACCTAGAGGTGCAACTGGGCATCGAGTAGTGATCTTAGCGGCCACTCCCCATTGGTCCTTAATACCAGAGAGTAACGATTTCGCGCTAAATAAGCTTTAACTGAGAACATTTATTTTTTTTATGGACCGATAGGGGTTTCTAGCGGATTCAAGGCTTTTAACTAGGTCAACGAATATAGGCCCGTTGATTTCTAAATGATAATTTATTAGCTTTGAGTATTACTTCAGGTCGTTTCCGTATTGAACAATTTTCCTCTGCCACATATTCAACTGCGTCAGCACGATTAGTTTTCGTTTAGAACTTAATTTTAGAACTTAACCAACGGGCTTATATTCTATTATTCGTAGACCTATTTAAAGCCTTGAATCCCCTTAAAACACCAATCGGGCTATAAAAAAGCTAATGTTCCCAGTTGAAGCTTAATTAGCACGAAATCGTTACTCTCTGCTATTAAGGACCAATGGGGAGTGGCCGCTAAAATCACTACATGTAAATTCTTTAAGTCAGTGAATGTTTTATAAATAGTTGACTTCTAAATGACTACATCATATTTTAGAAAAACCGTTTCCTTAAAAAGATTAGCATGAGAAATACAACCAATTATATATTTGCAAGAAATTTGTTGCTTTAATACATTTATAAATTTTTATACTGATAAAAACTTTTCACATTATTATCTTGATTGCTCTATAATTTTTAATTTGTGGTAAGAGCACGCTTTTACCAATTTTTCTTTCAAATTGAAGAACATCTTTAAGCCAGATATCAGATAAAAAATCTGTATATCTGTGTTGTACCTTTTTTCGTTGTATTGAATTATTTTAGTTTATTTTGTCAAAGCAAATAAACTATTGCAAAAATGTTTGTTTCACCACACCAAGTGTTCATTAATTCACTTAATTTGTATACTAATATACTGGAAAATAAAAACTGAATTTTATAAAACCAAGTATTTTTTGGTTGATGGTATTTGAAGCTCCCAATTAGACCCAGGTTCCAAAATCATCGCAAAAAGATCCCGAAATACTTCCCAAAATGCCCCGGAAGACTTCCCAAAATCATGCGAGAAAGATCCGGGATGACTCCCCAAAATTATCCAGAAAGGATCCCGAAAGGACTTCTGAAGACTCCCCAAAATCATCCCGAAAGGACCCCGAATGACTCCCCAAAATCATCCGTAAAAGACTCCGGAGGAGTCCCCAACACTCATCACCAAAAACTTCGGAAGGACCAGGAAGAGTCCCCAAATTCAACCCCATAAGACCACTTAAAGACACCGGTAGAACCGCAGAAGACTTCCCAAAATAACCCGGAAGGACCAGTGATGACTCCCGAAAATCATGCCGAAAGATTCCGGAAAGACCCGGAAGCCTCCCCAAAAGATCCTGGAAGGACCCCTGATGACTCCCCAAATTCATTCCGAAAAGACCTGGGAAGGACCCGGAAGTCACATCAAAATCATCCTGAAAAGACCGTGCAAGGACATCGGAAGACTCCCCAAAATACCCCGTAAGAAACATGGGTAGACTCCCCAAAATGCCCCGGAAGAACCCCAGAAGACTCCCCAAAACCTATCCGAAAAACCTCGGAAAAGCCCCGAAGAGATCCTGGAAAGACCCCTGAAGACTCCCCAAATTCATCCCGAAAAGACCTGCGAAGGAACAGCAAGTATCCCCAAAATCATGCCGAGGACCCCGGAATATTCTATAAAATCATATCGAAAAGACCTCGGAAAAGCCCGGAACACTTCCCAAAATTATCCCCAAAAGATCCGAGAAGGATCCCGGAAGACTCCCCAAAATCATGCCAAAAAGATCCCGTAAGAACCCTTAAAGACTCCCCAAACTCATCCCGAAAAGACTCGGGAAGGACCCGGAAGTCTCCCCAAAATCATCCTATGAAGACCCTGGAAGGACCCCGGAAGACTTCCAAAATCAAAGTATTTTATTGTTTTCAACGTCAAAAAATCAAAATTTGAGTTTTCGTTTTGCGTTCATTTTGGCAGACAAACTTGCAACGTGCGTTACATCAAAGTAACGCCACCGTCAAAACAACGCAATAGTCGATTGTGGTTGGGGCTATAGGCAAAGAGAGACGTGACTCGTTATTTTTCAGGCATTTGCTCGATGTAAACTGTGAGGTAGTCGCTACTTTTTTTTTGGCGAGATGTTTATAAATGTCTTCTATACATTTTCATGGGGTATTTGTGTTTATTTTTCCGATTGAATTTAAATAATTATTTAATTCTCTTTCCAAAAAACACGTTTGCATAAAGTGACAACACCGCATGGATAAATGGGAGGCAATTCAAAAATGTGCCTCATAAAACAAAAGTAGCGACTACCTCACAGTTTACATCGAGTAAATGCCAAAAAAATAACGAGTGACGGCTCTTATTATATTTATCCTCTTTGCTATAGGTATACGGCAAAAATATAGCATGATGGGAGTATAGAAGGTGGCGCATTGCGCACGTAAACATTAGGTCAGTTATTTTTATGGACAATTATTAAGTAATTTTCCTTTAGCTCTTGTTTTTTTCTATATCTCTTTCATTCGCTTAAGTAGGCACCTGTGACGTATTTGCGCAGGAAGAAGCAATTTTGAACTCGTGAATGCGCAATCTGGGATATTATTTGTGAACATATAGAAGCGTTAAATGTTTTCCATACTTTTGTTCGATACTTATGGCGAAATTATACAAGGTGGAAGCATGGAGCACGATTGAGTCACCTAAAGCTTATGTAGAATATGACAACTAATTATGAATGCTCCCTAGACCGAGAATGCATTTTGGAAGTATGGAAAAGAATAATGAAAACAGTAAAAATTATGAGAGGCACTAAATGACACCGGCCGACAAAATGAGACCGATTTTTTGACCATAAACCAGACCATACTTTCCTAAAGGTTTTCGATACGCTGAATTCAAATCTGGACGCAGAATTGTTCTATCAGGTCAGGATTTTTAGATATCCTAACCTAAATGTCCAAAAAACACGGTTTTTGCCAATTTTTGAGGTTATATATAAACGACAGATTTTTTTTCTTGAAGCACACATAGCATCTTAAAGAAGAAGTCTTTCTCTTAGGAATGGCGTTGAGTTTGTTCAAATATCCTTTTTTCGCTAAGATGGAGCAATCATCGTAATACTTATCGTAATAAGTATGTGTTCTACTGCATCATACCTACGTTAATTCGGTGGTTTTTCAGCTATAGGAAAATTAGCAAATTTATAAACTTTAAATTGCTCTATCTTAGCAAAAAAAAAAAAGATATTTGAGCAAACTCAACGCCATTCGTAAGAGAAAGACTTCTTCTTTAAGATGCTATGTGTGCTTCAGGAAAAAAAATCTGTCGTTTATATATAACTTCAAAAATAGGCAAAAACGGTGTTTTTTGCACATTTAGGTTAGGATATCTCAAAATCCTGACCTGATAGAACAATTCTGCGTCCAGATTTGAATTCAGCGCATCGAAAACTGGTTTATGGTCAAATTTCTTGTCGGCCTGTGTAATTGTTGGTATTAAATGTAAAGTGCAAAAGAAGGCAATTGGGAAAAACTTTACAACAACTAAGGCATGACGTAGCTGAGTGCGTTTGTAACCATTTCAACTATCGTAGGAGTGCGGGTTCGAATCCCACTCCCAGGAGCACAGGATTTGAAGAGATTTACAAGGTATAACGAAACAGCAGTCGCCTTATCCTTCCTGATGTCACGTTGTTTAAAGTTTTCCCAAATTATTAAATAAATTGTAAAGTTTTAAATATTTCGTTGTTAAACTAAACAGCGCGAGCAGTCGCCGTAATTTTACATCTACCTAGACCGAAGATCAATGGAACGAATTCGTTCAAATTTTGTATTTGGACTAAAACTGGAGTAACGTTTCACAAAATCATACCGGAATGTATCTCAAATGCCCACAGAAGAGTCCCAAAAAGACCCCGAAAGGACTTCGGAAGATCCCCCGCTCACTTTTCCAAAATTGGTTTAAAGTGTATGGCCAATATACCGAATATTGATGGCGTAGGGTGAATAGATCTAGTATTATAGAAGAGAATAGGGGGGTGAGGTTAGGCGCCACTGCTCACTTTTCCAAAATTGCTATGATGTGTAAGGCCCGTGCAGTCAATCGCAAAGATATTCGAAGTTATATTCGAAAACTGATTCGAATGCAAAAGAGTTGCATTTCTTCTGTTTTGACTGCGTTTCTTTGCGTGCAGCCAACTTCATGTTGTTTACAGTGCGATTAGTATACACAATAATAATAAAAAATATCAACCAAACATAAATATTAGAGATTTACTTATTTATGTATATGAAAAAATTTTACAAAACATATGAACTGCTTAAATGTGACTATGAATATGCCCCAATTATTTTGACAGAAATATGCAGCGATAAACTGACATACACAGATGAAAAGCGAACGAAAGCATATATCGTGTAAAGCTCTCTTTGCAGTTGCAACGAGTCCATTCAGACCATGGACTTGGAAGCATTACGTCAATCTGTAGTAAAACCCTGTTTTGCTTTTAACTCGAAAATGTTGCAATTGCGACAGCTTCGTTCCTTTGGAAAAGTATTTATACTTGCATTGTTTGAACGCCCCTTCCGATTCTTCGGAATTTAATATCTTTCCCGGGATTATTTTTTTACCAATCAGCTGGCCATTTAAACCGCGACTCATACAATCTTAGACCAAAAAAAAAACAAAATGCATGCATTCTTCAACCAAATATAAATAGTTAGAGTCATACAAATTGCACTAAATTTGAGTTTGCTATATTAAAAAGAATCATTGTCAGCATTTGGCCGAACCTTAGGAAAAAGTTTTTTGCAAAAAGCTTTCATCTCGATCCACGCATTTAACCACAATGATTTGACACTTTGAGAAGACCCATGCCCCTATTATAAGACAAATTCGATCTTCGACTGTGGTCGAAAGAGCTGATCGAACGAATTTTCATTGGGTATTATGACACTCATTCGATCAAGACCACAAATCACACACACAAGATTGCGCATTCACGAGTTCAAAATTGCTTCGTACTGCGCATATACGTCAAACTTGTCTGCTTGAGCGAATGAAAAAAAGAGAGAAAAAATCAAGAGCTGAAGAAAAATGACGTAAAAATTGCTCATAAAAAACAGCTGATCTTTTGTTTACATATGCAATGCACAATCTTCTATTATGATTTGTGGATCCAGACTAGTGTCATTGTTCGATAATTCGATAAATTCAACCGTTCAAAAAAGCACATTCCCATCATCTGTCAAATAAAATAAAACCGAAATTATTTTTTATGAAGAAAATAGCTTAATTACAGGAACTAGCCAGAAGTATAAACCGCTGAAATGAATTTCAACGCGTAATTGTAGCTTTCTAAACATTGTAACTTTCTGAACATGTTGTTACATGTGTTAAAAACTAAATTTCATAATGACCATAGACGCGTTCATGGACTTGCTATACAGTAAAGATGGATGACTGCAACAATGCACAAGAGCCAAGTCTATTCCAATCATTTTGAAATTGGCAACAATTCTCAGATTTTGCGCTAGGGATTGTCTAAACTGAGCATCGGCTACGAGAATGCATTCGGAATTTTTTCCACCTGCTCCTTTCTGCATGTTCGTTTTGTTATAAACGGATTTTGTCCTATTTATGAAATCAGCTTCCAAGCAGTTGTTTTGTATTCACGACCTTGAACCTATATGTAGGGTTCTTAAATTATATTGACTAAATTATTTTTATATATTTTTTTTATTATGCTACTTTGAACTTTGTAATTTTAATATGTTTTACAATATTTTAATTTTCAATCTTGATTTTTCTATTTTCAAAAATTTTCGTTATTATTCAATTTTGCATCATGAAAATATAATACTTTCTTTTGGATAATTTTTGTGTGAATATTAATTTTAATAAAAAATAAAGCATCCTACACTACATACGATTAATATAAATAGTTTGAAATTATAATTAGGTAGCAAAAAAGTAGACAAACACAAAAAACTTATATTCCAAACAATTTTCTTCTAATACGATACAGCGTCGACAACAAATTTCCATTCGTTTCAAAATTAGATATACAACGAAAATTTCGTCAGAGATTAGATGTCATAATACCAATTTTTAATTCGATTTTCAATGTTCGATAGCCAGCGAAGATCGAAAATCGAAAAATGTTCATAATAGGGGCCCCATATTATTATATATATATATTGAAATTACCAAAGTGACCATGTTTCATTTATTCTCATATATCTTCTAAAATATAAAACATATATCGAAAAGGAACTCAGTTCCAGGGTCTCTGGGTCCAAACAAACATTTGTATTGAGGAAAAAAAGGGATGTCATCAAACAACGAATCGGTGGCTGTAAATTTCCAAAACTATCAAAATATACTTTTTAGTTTTTTCTTAATACTTTCATGGCCTTAGCAAAATTTGCTAATACAGTCATATGATTATTTGACATGATTTTAAACGAGCGATCGAAAAAAATCTGTTACCTATCAGCTGTGTATCTGATAAGAATCTGTTAAATCTGTTACCTATCAGTTGTGTATCTGATAAGAATCTGGTCTGATATCAATTTTACTTGTTTTGAACTGTTATATATTAAACTTGACTCGGGGTTTGCTAACAAAGTCACTGTAACCTTTAATAATGTTACCGGTAATTTCCTTGTACATATTTGTTGTGAAGATCTCTTCTAATTATGAATCGATTTTATTAATTGTTTTGTTGTTTTGCGGTGTCATACGGATGCACCTAATAGATATAGATCGGCCAGAGCACAAACCGAAAGAACGGATGCGCCTAAATGTAGGAAACGAAATTGGTTTGCTGTATATATGTGTGTCGGTGTGTATATACTTAATCAACTTGTGGATTAATATACACATAGAAACCTACCATCTGCAAAAACAAACTCGATGCATAATTAGAAGAGATATTCACAACAAATATGTACAAGGAAATTACCGGTAACATTATTAAAGGTTACAGTGACCTTGTTAGCAAAGCCCGAGTCAAGTTTAATATATAACAGTTCAAAATAACGAAATCGATATCAGACCAGATTCTTATCAGATACACAACTGATAGGTAACAGATTTAGCAGATTCTTATCAGATACACAGCTGATAGGTAACAGATTTTTTGCGATCGCTCGTTTAAAATCATGTCAAATAATCATATGACTGCATTAGCAAATTTTGCTGATACCATGAAAGTATTAAGAAAAAACTAAAAAGAATATTTTGAAAGTTTTGGAAATTTACAGCCACCGATTGAACTGGTTAATTATCTAAAGCCATCAATACATTACAATTATGAGCAGAAAGAAAAATACAACACAGTAATATGTGGTCTATTATGCTTAAAAATTTTATTTAATATAAATAAATTATAAATTGTTTATTATTTTTTTTCTTAAATGTATTACAGTAAAGTACTACTATAAGGTTTCGAAATCACCATAAGCATAAGTATCAATATGATTTTCTCATACAATTCCATTATCATCCATATTGCTTAGAGCTACTTTATAAATATTTTGTGTATAAAACGTATGTAATTTAGATCTAAATGTATACATTGATGCATTATACAATTTATTTTCCAACAGACATTTTCTAAAATCACTTAAACTCAATGTAAAGTTACACACTTTTTTATTCCCTTAATTTTTTTAGTTTCATTTATATCGTTATCAATTTTAAATGAATAAATTTCTGCTCTTAAACCAATAAAATCGTTTATTAACTTCCCATTACATTCATCCTTCATCATACCTAGAACATTCTTATTCATCTGAGGAAAATTAAAAATACTTTCCTTTGGATATGAGGATGTATCGAAAAATTTTGAAATATGATCACGAATATCGTTATAAAAGTCATCAGTTTGAATATCATATATGAATGAATCCATATAATTCAAAGCAATATTATTTGTATATGTCTCTTTGATATAATCACAATGAAAACTATAAATTTTAAATTTAGAAAGTTCTAATACGGTAAAGCCAATATGTATCGGTTTATTGTACAGAGTTGACACTTGTTTCAATGGAATCGCTATTAAATTATTAGAAAATTTGCTTAAACTATGGAAATTTGGTTTTGCTATTAAGGCCCTAGCACCTAATTGTTTCCTACCTCTTCCCCCAATACTAGTATTTTCCCAATCTTGTACTAATTTAACATCTACTCTTTTATCTATATTTTCCATAGTTTTCCCATACACAGCATTATTCAATAATTTAAAGAAATGTTCATTTGCTGCTAATGTTCTATGATATTTATTTAAATCAATATATTTTTTTAGCCAATCTGATTGATTAAATTGTAGAATTCTATGAATTTTCTTTAATACAAGTCAATGTTTAATACATTGTTGTAAATTTCTATAATGAATAATATATTTTATTTTGTTTCTCAAATCACCAATCAATTTTGAGTTTTTCATTGAGCCAACTTTTTTATTTTCAAAACAAAATGGTAAATCATTATGAATATTGTGAGTGGTTATGGGATAATCTAAATCTACTTCTAATATGTATCCGACTAAAGAATCTTCTGGTATGCTAAAAACTTCAAACTCCTCTACATTTTCAATCCATCCAAATTATTATGAGGGAGATATTGTGACAGCATAACCATATAAATTATTAACCTCTAAATAAATTATATAATTTGAAGCCTTAGTCGCATCGTAATCACTTAAATATTTATTGTTAGCAACTGAACGCCGTTTGCAACATTGAACAATCCCGCCCCTAATTCCCGACATTATAAAATTATGCATGTTTTCATCAGTAACAATTCTAATTCTATTCTAGTTATTTTGAGCATTGCGTCCCAAGATAATCCTGGAGATGTATAATTTTGAACAGGGTCTAGTCGATAAATTCCTTTACTTAATTTTCTAAAATTTTCAAAAATGTCACTGAGGAGTAGCACATCTACTTTTAGATATAATAATAAATAATCTAATAAATTGGAACAATTAAATGTTGTCCAAATATTTTGTGCATGCTGATAATCATCGATACTACACGATTCATTTGATAATTTATTAAAGAAATGTGAACGATCAGGTATTCGTGTTTCATTGAGATGTTCTTCTGAATCTAAGTAGTCATATGGAAAAATACCTGTACGTTTCATTAAACCAAAGTGATGATCGTTGGGGAAATAAGCCTTTGTTTTTTCTAAATCATTATTATTTAAATTCTTAGCTAAACTGTCTAAGCTAGAAGGCATTAATCGAAATGAATCTAAAAACCTAAGATCAATGGTATCTTTATTATTAACATATATTCTCTTTAATATCGAAATATACAACTCTTTGTTTAAGGGAATAATATTTATATCCCCTCTACAGATGACAACTCTTTAATAAATAAATGACAATCATATTTAGATAAATTATGAAAAAATATTGGAATAAAATTTGATATCTGATGTTCTAAATTACATTTATTATGTGCTGGCCCTCTATATTCACCAGTTAAATGACAATGGTCTGCTAGCCTATCATTTAATAAAAGTTCCATTCCACAAATATGACAAAATATATCCTCGTTTTGGCGCCTAAGTTAGTTGGCAGTTAATGGATGCATTCTAACTATTTTACTCAAATATAGGTCATAAATATCTAAAACATCATCGAAAATACTTTAAAAAAATGTTTTGGAGCGTCAAAACGATTCAGTTGGTTATTATATGAGCACTTAATAAAATAACAATAGGCATAAGGAATATGTTCTTGTACACATTGAGTCCTACTAGAATTTTGAATATCTATTGGTTTTAGAATACATTCGAAATCTATATATATAGTAAATGGTACATCTAATTGTTTTTTGAAATTTTCAAATTTTAGCATTCTTTTCTCAGGTGTAGGCATGCGTTTTACAATTTTTCTACAATGCTTTTTATGAGTTAGTAATTTTTCTTCCTCATCAAAATGTATTAGACATGTATTGCAAAAATATAATTTATGTCCATCTCTTGTAACTTGATGCCCCATTAACCTATATACATTTTTTATCCAAACATAATAGCTTTCATTGAAATCATCACTGTATAAAGAAATAAGATTAATGTGATGTGATTTTTCTTCTTTTGTTAAATAATAAGGTCCTACTACCAAATTGTCTTCTATACAAAACATATTTACACTAATATCTGGATTATTTGGTTCAAATATTTTAATATCTTTTATTTGTAATGGGAAACTTAAATTTTCAAAATTGACTACTTTATCATTAATTAAAGTTATAATGGAATCTTGGATATTTCTAATGTGATATGAAGAACACCTTTCTCTATTTTTTGAGGGTTGGTAAAGAGATGAAATTATGGCCCACTTAAAGCAATATATATCATTGCTAACAATATTAGTACAAGCTCTTTTATCTGCTATTACTTTTGGTAGTGGAATATATAATGAGCCTCTAATTGGTTGGTATTTATTTATGTTTACTTCTAGATGAATAATTTCACTTAGACTCCAACCACTATCTCGCTCTTGAAATGTTTTCATTTTTTCAATCAATTTACTAAACTTTTCCTTACTTATTTCACAAACATTATTGTTTTCCATAAATGCTTCAGTCATTAATGTTTGGTGTGACATTATAGCAATTCTTCAATATTTTCGTTTATTTGAATATATTTACAAAATAACTCAAAGTTAAATTTGATGCTTTCATGCTTTTCTATAGATTTCTGTAAAGGTGCAGATAATTCGTTAAAATGTTTTTCAAAAAAATGTTCAACAATTAAATCATTGGGTTGATCCAAAACGTATGTCTCAATACGATTATTAAACATAGCGTTAATACATTTAACATTACTATTTACATTATGCATACAATTCTTTTTATGCATATTTGTTCTCAAGTGTGCTGTCCATACATTTTGTTTCACTTGAATTTTACATTTCTCGCAAAAAATGAGGGTTTTTTTATAACTTCATGTTTCATTGTAATATGTCTAACTAAACTCCTCTTCCGAGTATATATCTTTTCACAAGAACTACACGGATACATTTTTATTTTTTTATTAATTGGCTTTTTCGAGCGTTTTTCCTTTGAAATTGCTTTTAAATCCTTAAGAGCTTGATTCATAATGTGGAATATGCCTACTATAAGCAACGGTGTTAAAGAAGTAACGATGTATAAGTTTAAAGTTTCTTACTGTTTACTAGAAGTGATCCTGATTAAACACGGTTGAAAATCCTTATAAAATGATTATCCGTGAAATATAGATGATTGCTGAGCGGCTTTAAACAAAATAGTACATTTTTTTTACCGAAAAGATGTCCAATGTATATACACTGAGACAAGTAGCACTCATATTTCTGAATGTATGTATGTGGATGGATGTGACTGTGTCGGTATGTATTTTGCGGTTTGTTGATATATATATATATATATATATATATAATTAATATGCCATCATGTTTAGGGCTAATCTCTGCTAAAGGTAAACATGGTTTTGTTGTTTTGCGGTGTCATACGTGTGCACCTAAATGATATAGATCGGCCACAGCACAAACCGAAAGAACGGATGCGCCACCTAGCGGAAGATCAGCCAGAACATAAAACAGAAGAACGGATGCGACACCTAGCGGAAGATCAGCCATAACACAAACCAGAGGAACGGATGCGATACCTAGCGGAATTGTTTTGCTGTATATATATGTGTGTCGGTGGGTATATACTTTTCCTTGCACATTTTTCCTTGCATCATTTGAGTTAGAACTGGTATCTACATCCTACTCCGAAAAAACCAAACGGATAAAGCGATGAAACTTGGTAGGTGGGCTGCCCTTATGGCGTAGAATAGAAAATTAGTAAAGTTTTGGACAATGGGCTTGGCACCGTCCACTTTTGAAAGAAGTTATTTGAAAGTTTTGCAAGCCGTAATTTGGCAGTCGTTGAAGATATCATGATGAAATTTGGTAGGAGCGTTACTCTTATTCGTATATGTGTGCTAAATAAAAATTAGCAAAAGCGAATGACGAACACGGCCACTTAAAAAAAATTTTTTTAATTCAAATTATAACAAAAAATTTAATATCTTTACAGTATATAAGTAAATTATGTCAACATTTAATCCCAGTTATTATATGGTGCAATAAAATACAAAAATAAAAGAAAATTTCAAAATTGGCGTGGCTCCGCCCTTTTTCATTTAATTTGTCTAGAATACTTTTAATGCCATAAGTCGAACAAAAATTTACCAATCCTTGTGAAATTTGGTAGGGGCATAGTCTATGACGATAACTGTTTTCTGTGAAAATGGGCGAAATCGGTTAAAGCCACGCCCAGTTTTTATACACAGTGGACCGTCCGTCCTTCCGCTCGGCCGTTAACACGATAACTTCAGCAAAAATCGCTATATCTTTACTAAACTTAGTTCACGTACTTATCTGAACTCACTGGTATAAAAAATGGCCGAAATCCGACTATGACCACGCCCACTTTTTCGATATCGAAAATTACGAAAAATGAAAAAAATGCCATAATTCTAAACCAAATATGGAAAAAGGGATGAAACATTGTAATTGGATTGGTTTATTGACGCAAAATATAACTTTAGAAAAAACTTGGTAAAATGGGTGTGACACCTTCCATATTAAGTAGAATAAAATGAAAAAGTTCTGCAGGGCGAAGTCAAAAGCCTTTGGAATCTTGGCAGGAATACTGCAGCATGATGCCAATGCATTTTTACTGACTCATATAACCAGGGCCGGCGGCACGCGCTCAGCCCGAGTGGGTAGTGGAAAAATATGATTTCCGCCCCCTTTTTACCCTTTGCGTGTCCATGATTAGAATTTTGCAGTCCTTTAAAGTAGGAGATAGAAGTGTATTTCAAGTTCACAACATAAATCAATAACTAGTTCAAATACATATAGGTTTAAAAATTTATTTGCTTTTTTCAGGCTATACTATATATAAGCATAATTACATAGCAAAAACAGCAGTTCGTTTCGATTTGCGAGTAATAAACTCATTCATCAATTAATCCAATTTGAGCTTATTAACTGCATTGTTGTGCGAATGTAGCATTGCCACATGATTTAAAACCTAACTCGATTTCCAATTTTTGTTCTGCGTGACATTTAGATTTGACGTTTGCACACATGCTTACATTGTCGCAACGCATTCTTATTTGGGTTAGGGCAAAAAACTCCGGTTGTTTGCGTGCGCTAAAAAATGCAGTGCGGTTTTATTAGGTTAGCTGGTATGTCTATTTTGCGCAGTTGATGACCTTAGATAATTTTTGATTCGACGCAAACCCAAAAACTCCTTTCATTGTAGCACGTTGATCCAGGAATCTTAATTATCAATCGAATGAATCACACAAATTCCGGAATAAGATCCATATAACATTTGTTTTCTCTCAAAAAATTTACGATTTCACGGATATTGCTGACCTTTGTTTTTTCGCGCTGTCAAATTTCAGAAAAAATATCTCTATCATTTATAAGTTCAGGATCTTTGAAGTACCCCCTATAAAAGGATGCAATTCTTCTGACAACGTTCCTAGTTAGTTCAAGAAACTTCTGCGGTTTATTTACTTGCCGTGTCTCATATTGTCTTTTTGTGTATATAACTACGTGTGTGTAGTTGCTTTGCATTCCCGCTGTCGGCTGCGCTCTCTGTTATGTAGCAGCGATTGCTTTATTTCTTGTCACAAGTGTGTGTGTGGCTTTTGTGGAGTATTTATTTACTTTCAAGCTAATGATGTTCCGAACCTGCTTACATGAAGAAGAAGCTATGAAGAGCTTTAACCGTGAGAACAACTACCACAAAATAAGTGATTTTCAGTGAATTTCCGAGTGGGTAATTACCCACTTGAAATTTTTCCGAGTGGCTAGTACTACCCATACAACCATCCCTCCTTTTTAAATAATCATTAACACCTTTCATTTGATATCCATTTCGTACAAACACATTCTAGAGTCACCCCTGCTCCACCTTTATGGCGATATCTCGAAAAGGCTTTCACGCATAGAACTAGGGCCCACTCCCTTTTAAAATACTCATTTACACCTTTCATTTGATTCCTATATCGAACAAGCACATTATAGAGTAATTCCTGGTCCACCTTTATGGCGATGTTGAGAAAAGATGTTGACCTATAGAACTAAGGACCACTCTATTTTAAAATACTCTTTAATACCTTCCATTTGATACCCTCGTCATACAAACACATTCCAGGGTTACCCTAGGTTCATTTTCCTACATGGTGATTTTCCCTTATTTTGTCTATAAAGCTCTCAGCTGAGTATGTAATGTTCGGTTACACCCGAACTTAGCCTTCCTTACTTGTGTTTTTTTTTTTTGTGTAATTCAAAATTTCATTTTCATCGGTTTTATATAGTGACTTATACGTATATTCTCTATTTGTTTACATTAAGTATTGTTTTTACAGTTTGGCATATTTTTACTAAATTTTCTTTTACTTAAATTAAGCATAGTTTTTACAGTATGACATATTTTTATTTAAATTTGCTTAAATTTAGTGTAATAAAATAAAATTGGGTACATCTGATTTTATTTATCTAAGTACTCCTCTTATGCGGTTTTTGTGTACCGTTTTGTATTTTTTGTTTTCGTTATCAAAAATGGTTACATTTGCACCATCTATATTTGTTACTAGGCGTGGGCCCTGATATATGTTTTTATGTTTTTCACGCGGTTCTTTTTAAACTAAAACCATATCGTTTATATTTATTAGTATTGGTTGTGCATTTTTGTCGTATGCATCTTTATTTTATTATTTTGTGTTTCTCTACTAATTCTTAAGCGTGGCATTTTTGCATTCCATACCTTACTTGTTTTGAATAATTTTTGATACTATAAATTGGTTCGATGGTTTCGTTCTTCAGTTCAGACGGTACAATGACATTTTTGCCAAAAACTAGTTCAAAAGGAGTAAGTTTTTTGTCGAATACCGTATTTGGCGTTGTGTTATGCCAAAACGTAAAATATTTCAAATATGTATCCCAATCATCAAAGGAATCGTTTAAGTACGCACGTAGGTACTCGTTAAAAATTCTATGGTTCAGTTCCTACGGTTTCATGGTGGTATGGGGTAGAAAATTTATGATTGATATAAGCTGGTTAAAGTTGCAAAAATTTTATTTTTAAATTCAGTACCTAAATCTGATTTAATAGATTTCATAGCACCGTTTATTAAAATGAAGCTTTCGAATATTGCTGAAGCTATGGTTTTTGCACTTTTATCCGGTATTGAAATTGTTACTAAGTATCTCGTCAGATCCCAAATTATGGTAAGTGCGAACTTATTATCATATCTCGATTCTGGCAATGGGCCTATTGTATCAATTACGACAATGTCAAAAGGTTTATTAGGAGTAGGAGTTAGAAGGAGTTCTTCTTTATTTCCTATTTTGACTTTGTTCAAAAGACATTTTTCGCATTTTCTAACGTAACTAGCTATGTCTTTTGTAATGTTTTTCCAGTAAAATTTTTTCATAATTTGGTATATAATTTTTTCGTTCCACAGTGACCTCTAGTGATGGGATCACTGTGATAAATTGCTAATAAATTTAATTTTTGTTCCTTATCAGTGATTGTTTCAATTGGATCCCGTAAAATAAATTTTAAAAATTGTAAAAAGCTTATTTCCTCTTTCTTTAAAATTTGTAATTGTAATGTGTTTGAAAATTAAATCATCTTTTGGCCATTCTATTTGCTTAATATTAAGTTTTCTGGCTTCTTTTTCTAGCCTCGAAAGTAAGGTATCGAAATTCTTTATTTCGTTAGAAAATTCAAAATCAAGTAAAATTGTTCTTTTATGCTTTATATGCGCACATGTTCTTAAAAATTGTTTACTGTTTTTATCATGAAATATTCCGGACCTAATACGAGGAATATTTTTTGAAAAGTTTTGAGTGAATTTATCATAAACGTTTTATGTTTGTATATTTTCACATAGTTTATTTATTTATTTATTTATTTTAAGTCACAAAGCGGTCGACTAATTACTGGAATAAAACATATATATGTAAATACAGAGCCATCTTTAAAATTAAAGAGTTTAAAAGAGGTACATAGAAAATTGGTATGTTATAAAAATTTGACAACGCATTGCATAATTTTTTATTTAAGTGTGCCCAGTGGGGGGCCATCGTGAGGAGCTCAGAAGGGAGCTTACGCAAGATGCCCAGAAAGGAGCTCGGTGCCCATAAGGGGGCTGACGCGACGTGGTCACAAACGAGCCGGAATTCTCAGTAGGGAGAACACGCAAAAGAGGAGGCCCTGGCAGGAACAGAAAAATTTAGTTGACTGACTATGTCAGGAGAGTCAATCACGCTGATGATGAGCTTATGAATGAACATAACGCCGAGTAAATCTCTACGATTTTCTAGAGATGGAAAATTAATTAAAAGAATCCTATTTCTGTATGGTGGAAGACGCGTACTTGAACCCCAGTTGAAACCTCGTAATCCAAAAATTAAAAATTGTCTCTGGACCGACTCAATCCGATCTATATGGCTTTGATAGGTCGGAGACCAAACACATGAACAATACTCGATAATGGGACGTACCAGCGAGATTTAAAGGACTTTGGTGAAATAGGGGTCATACAACTTTCTAGCCCAACGTTTGATAAATCCTAGTACACCAGTTACTTTGTTAATTGGTAGAGATATGTATGTTAAAACTTAATTTCTGTTCAGAAATAACACCTAGATCAGTTACAACAGATATCCGCTCCAAAGGGTTGCCGTTAAGTATATAAGATATCAGGACCGGCTTTACCCGGTGAAATGTCGTTTGAAAAGGGTCGAGATCAGCCTGAAGCTTATTAAAACAGGACAAGTTTGAAGGCAGATATGTGTAACAAAGTTTTACATCATCTACGTACATAAAAGTTCTAGAATGCAAGATAACCTGTGGTAAGTCATTGATGAACAGGGTAAAAAGTAATGGACCCAAATGGCAACCCTGGGGCACGCCAGAAGTTACATCAATCGATCTTGAAAGATTATTTTGAAGAAAATTCGTTGTGTCCTATTTTCAAGATAACCTGAAATCCAATTTAATTAAGGCTTTGAAAAGCCCATAGATCAAGTTTGTGAACTAAGAGTTCGTGATTAAGAGAGTCAAACGCTTTACTAATGTCAGTGTAAATGACATCTGTTTGTTTGCAATCTAAAAACCATTTATAACCAAAGACGTAAATTCAAGCAAGTTGGTAGTTGTTGATCTTCGACCCACAAAGCCATGTTGGCAAGGTGATATCAAAGAGCTACACAGATGGCATGTAATTATCTGCTCAAAATTTCAGAGAGAGCAGAGCTTAGCTATGCCTCTGTAGTTCTCAATATTTGACCTACTACCTTTTTTATGCAAAGGTATGATGAAAGTTTGTCTCCAAATAGATGGGAATGATTGGGATTCCAGAGACAGTTTAAACAATTTTCAGACAGGTTCAGATAGGCTGACAGCAAGTCCTTAAGAACGCATCCGGGAACACCGTCTGGACCCGGTGAAGATATCGGTTTCAATGCAAGTAGACTCTGAAGAACAGTATCTTTATCAATAAATGGGTTTAAAATACTATTAGAACTTTCCAAGCTATATGGATAAATATCGGACTGGACACATTGGGATGAGAAGGTTGATTTAAAGAATTCCACAAATAAATCTGCGATTTCATGATCGGAATTTAGCGTTTTTGCATCCATAAATAAAAGTAGATGGAAAATCAGGAGTTTTCCTTTTCGAATTAACAAAACTGTAGAAACTAAATATTTAGAAAAATCCACAGATTTTCCAGATCTTTTGAAACGCTTATACAATCTGGACTTAATATTATCTGCATAAGTAGTTGCCTTGAGAACCAAGGTGGTTAACCGTGTTAGTACTAGAAGAAGGAAGGGGAACACAGCTTTTAAAGAAACCATCAAGAGAGCTATAAAACAAGGAGGTCGCTGTTTCTGCATCTCTACACGCGTAAAGATTCGCCCAGTCATGGGCAGCAATCAGTTTATTGAGCGCACTAAAATTCGTCTTAGAAAAACATTTCGAACGGGGTCGGGAATTCGATTTAGAAACATCAAGCAACATAGGTTGAACAACTTCCAGTACTATCTCAAGCGTAGGATGTAGAGGGTCTTCAGGCAGTGATAATGGGGTAGTTCGGTTTATTGTAATACCCGTAGAGTTATCTGCAAATACTAGGTCTAATATTTTGCTTTTGGAATTTAATATATAATTCATCTGGAGAAGAGATGTATCAATAAGGCTAATTAAAAACTCATGTTGAGTGGTAGGCGTCATGAAATTTGAGTCAATGGTATTGATCCAATTTACTGAAGATAAATTGAAATTCCCAAAGAATAATAGGCGGTCTTTGTCACGTAAATGCGAGTAAAAACTACAAATATCAATGCTATGACAGGTATAAACATGTATATCCGATCGTGGCGGTATATACGAACAACAGATAAACAAACTGGAATTGTGTAATGCAAGCTTCACTGCTACGAATTCAATGTCAGTTGCGATGTCCAACGTCGAGTCAACGGCAATAAGAACACCACCTGCACGAGCTACACGATCACGCCGATAAACAACACATTTGCTTAAGAAAAGTTCAGAGTTTAAATTATACCCCTTTAACCAGGTTTCAATAAAATCTATAACTTGCGAAGTAAAAACAAAACAAGTAAGGAAGGTTAAGTTCGGGTGTAACCGAACATTACATACTCAGTTGAGAGCTATGGTGACAACATAAGGGAAAATAACCATGTACGAAAATGAACCGAGGGAAACCCTGGAATGTGTTTTTGTATGACATGTCTATCAAATGATAGGCACTAAAGAGTATTTTATGAGGGAGTGGGCCATAGTTCTATAGGTGGACGCCATTTAGCGATATCGCCATAAAGGTGGACCAGGGGTGACCCTAGAATTTGTTTGTACAATATGGGTATCAAAAGAAAGGTGTTAATGAGTATTTTAAAGCGAGTAATCCTTAGTTCCATAGGTGGACGCCGTTCCGAGATATCGCCATAAAGGTGGACCAGGGGTGACCCTAGAATTTGTTTGTACGATATTGGTATCAAATTAAAGGCATTAATGAGGGTTTTAAAAGGGAGTGGTGGTAGTAGTATAGGTGGTCGCCTTTTCAGAGATATAGCCATAAAGGTGGACCAGGGGTGACTCTAGAATGCGTTTGTACAATATGGGTATCAAACGAAAGGTGTTAATGAGTATTTTAAAAGGGAGTGGGCCTTAGTTCTATAGATGGAAGCCGTTTCGAAATATCGCCATAAAGGTGGACCAGGGGTGACTCTAGAATGTGTTTGTACGATGTGGGTATAAAATTAGAGGTATTAATGAGGGTTTTAAAAGGGAGTGGTGGTAGTTGTATAGTTGGTCGCCTTTTCGAGATATCGCCATAAAGGTGGACCAGGGGTGACTCTAGAATGCGTTTGTACAATATGGGTATCAAAAGAAAGGTGTTAATGAGTATTTTAAAAGGGAGTGGAACTTAGTTCTGTAGGTGGGCGTCTTTTCGAGGTATCGCAACTTAGACTTTGTTTGTACGATATGGGTATCAAATGAAAGGTGTTAATGAGTATTTTAAAAGGGCGTGGGCTTAGTTCTATAGGTGGACGCCTTTTCGAGATATCGCCATAAAGGTGGACCAGGGGTGACTCTATAATGTGTTTGTACGATATTGGTATCAAATTAAAGTTATTAATGAGAGTTTTAAAAAGGGAGTGGTGGTAGTTGTATATATGAAGGCGTTTTCCAGATATCGACCAAAATGTGGACCAGGGTGACCCAGAACATCATCTGTTGGATACCGCTAATTTATTTATATATGTAATACCTGCCAAGATTTCAAGGGTTTTTTTATTTCGCACTGCAGAACTTTTTCATTTTCTTCTACTTAATATGGTAGGTGTCACAACCATTTTACAAAGTTTTTTCTAAAGTTATATTTCGCGTTAATAAACCAATCCAATTACCATGTTTCATCCCTTTTTTCGTATTTGGTATAGAATTATGGCATTTTTTTCATTTTTCGTAATTTTCGATATCGAAAAAGTGGGCGTGGTCATAGTCGGATTTCGTTCATTTTTTATACCAAGATAAAGTGAGTCCAGATAAGTACGTGAACTACGTTCAGTAAAGATATGTCGATTTTTGCTCAAGTTATCGTGTTAAGGGCCATGCGGAAGGACAGACGGACGAATGTGTATAAAAACTGGGCGTGGCTTCAACCGATTTCGCCCACAGAAAACAGTTAACGTCATAAATTCTATGCCCCTACCAAATTTCAAAAGGATTGGTGAATTTTTGCTCGACTTATGGCATTGAAAGTATCCTAGACAAATTAAATGAAAAAGGGCGGAGCCACGCCCATTTTAAAATTTTCTTTTATTTTTGTATTTTGTTGCACCATATCATTACTGGAGTTGAATGTTGACATAATTTACTTATATACTGTAAAGATATTAAATTTTTTGTTAAAATTTAACTTTAAACAATTTTTTTTGTTAAAAGTGGGCGTGGTCCTTCTCCGATTTTACTAATTTTTATTAAGGGTACATATAGTAATAGGAGTAACGTTTCTGCCAAATTTCATCATGATACCTTCAACTACTGCCAAATTACAACTTGCAAAACTTTTAAATTACCTTCTTTTAAAAGTGGGCGGTGCCACGCCCATTGTCCAAAATTTTACTAATTTTCTATTCTAAGTCATAAATTCAACCCACCCACCCAGTTTCATCGCTATATCTGTCTTTGGTAATGAAATTATCGCACTTTTTCGGTTTTTCGAAATTTTCGATATCGAAAAAGTGGGCGTGGTCATAGTCGGATTTCGTTCATTTTTTATACCAAGATAAAGTGAGTCCAGATAAGTACGTGAACTACGTTCAGTAAAGATATGTCGATTTTTGCTCAAGTTATCGTGTTAAGGGCCATGCGGAAGGACAGACGGACGAATGTGTATAAAAACTGGGCGTGGCTTCAACCGATTTCGCCCACAGAAAACAGTTAACGCCATAAATTCTATGCCCCTACCAAATTTCAAAAGGATTGTTGAATTTTTGCTCGACTTATGGCACTGAAAGTATCCTAGACAAATTAAATGAAAAAGGGCGGAGCCACGCCCACTTTAAAATTTTCTTTTATTTTTGTATTTTGTTGCACCATATCATTACTGGAGTTGAATGTTGACATAATTTACTTATATACTGTAAAGATATTAAATTTTTTGTTAAAATTTAACTTTAAACAATTTTTTTTAAAAGTGGGCGTGGTCCTTCTCCGATTTTACTAATTTTTATTAAGGGTACATATAGTAATAGGAGTAACGTTCCTGCCAAATTTCATCATGATATCTTCAACTACTGCCAAATTACAACTTGCAAAACTTTTAAATTACCTTCTTTTAAAAGTGGGCGGTGCCACGCCCATTGTCCAAAATTTTACTAATTTTCTATTCTAAGTCATAAATTCAACCCACCCACCCAGTTTCATCGCTATATCTGTCTTTGGTAATGAATTATCGCACTTTTTCGGTTTTTCGAAATTTTCGATATCGAAAAAGTGGGCGTGGTTATATTCCGATATCGTTTATTTTAAATAGCGATCTGAGATGAGTGCTCAGGAACCTACACACCAAATTTCATCAAGATACCTCAAAATTTACTCAAGTTATCGTGTTAACGGACGGACGGACGGACATGGCTCAATCAAAATTTTTATCGATCCTGATGATTTTGATATATGGAAGTCTATATCTATCTCGATTCCTTTATACCTGTACAACCAACCGTTACCCAATCAAACTTAATATACTCTGTGAGCTCTGCTCAACTGAGTATAAAAAGGTACTTAACTTCGATCTAAGGCCGCGAACATTTTGGTAGTTGATGGTTATTTTTTTACAAAATCCACTGCATGGTTCAATTAGGCTATCTTTTTTCGAAAATAGCTTGTCGCATTTACCGCAGAAAGAATCCATTTCTTCTTTAATATTCAGGAACAGGCAAAAATGTAGAAAGTATAAAATAAAAGTATTAGGAGCACTGAGGGAGCAAAAACACGTCTTTACACGTCAACAGTATGTTACATATTTTCGATAACCACATTTATCTTTTTTTTATTCATAGCCCTAGTCTGAACTGCAAATATATTTTTGGTCGATTCTTTTATTTCGCGAATGGTGATACGAGAAAGTACATCATCTCCTTCATTTGATTTTCCCTTTATTTACTCTATTGTAAAATTGTATTCTGCTAACTCAAGTCTAATCTAGAAAGTTTTGAAGGTGGGTCTTTCATAGTAAATAAATAGACTAAAGGCCTGTGGTCTGATTTTACAATAAAGTGATTTCCATATACGTACGTCTGAATTGTTTGATAGCAAAACAAATGGCTTGAAAACTTCAGCTGGCGATCTCCAGACTTAGTTTCTCTCGAGAGGGGGTTAGGAATAAAAAGGCAGTGATTAATGATAAAATTGACAATGGTGTTTTATTTCAAGGGAATGTGCCATATAAAAATAGAAAGTAGAGTTTAAAGGAGCAAGCATGCAATTGCTACAATGTTACCTTTAATATATTCAGGGACTCTGCGTTCTGGCGGTGATGTTTTACTGGTGGTTAAAAACTTGCGGCTTCAAGACGTTCGAGCGTGCGTAAACTGTGGCTGCTTCAGTCCAAGTGACCGAGTTCCATTCCACGCTTTCCGTTTACCCCCCAAAGCTAACAGGCTTTTGGCGGGGTAACTTAACGAAACGTCAATTTTGCTTTTAGTATATGTGCTAACGGCCGTAATAAATAAGCGGTTCTGTATTAAATTGCATTAGGGTATCCGGCCCTTAATTTTTCCTTTGGGATTAGCATGCTGGCCTAAACATGGCTAATAATTCCAACTCAATGATTGCTTTTTTTTTTTGTTCTGCTGCATTGAAGGATTTTGACGCATAACATATGGGTAAATCGCTGTCTTGGTGTTCTTGGCAGAGTATTGCTACACACCCCGTTTTAGAAGCATCTACCGTTATGGTAAAATGTTTGGAAAAATCTGGGTATTGTAATATCCTTGGTGACATTAGGGATGCTCTTATTGCATCAAAAGCTTTATCACATGTCTTGTCCCAGTTAAATTCTACTCTGTTTCTATTCAGTCTATTCAGAGGTGCTGCCAGAGATGCAAAGTTTGGAATAAAGCGTCTGTAATAGTTAGCAAAAGCTACAAATCGTCTTACAGCGTCTTTGTCTGTTGGTTTAGCATAGTTATGAATTGAATCTATTTTTGAAACGTCTGGTGACAGACTTTCAACTGAGCATTTGTGTCCTAGGAATGTTACTTCCGGTCTTAGAAAATTACATTTATTCGGATTGGGTTTAAGGTTGAATGATCTACAAGTGCTGAATACTTTATACTGTTTTCACACAGAAACTTAATGATCTCATTTCACCTGCTAATGAAATCGTAAATTTTTTGCTTTCACACAGAGGTAACTGCTCGATTAGTATGAGGGATGAGACAGACAATCATGGCGGAACGATACAAGGTGGGAGCATGTTGACATACCTACAAACAAAAAAAATTCCATGTACTTTTAAATTCGATGGACAAATGTCAAAATCGTACTGCGCCGGTAGTTGATGTATCAAATCAAATAAAGAAGGTTATAATCAGCTGTTCGATGCGGCC